>NW_027316234.1:447500-599435 GCF_026437365.1 Eucyclogobius newberryi | reverse complement strand
CCTTCAGCTGATGAAGAGCCTTCAGCTGATAAAGACCCTTCAGCTGATGAAGAGCCTTCAGCTGATAAAGACCCTTCAGCTGATAAAGACCCTTCAGCTGATAAAGACCCTTCAGCTGATAAAGACCCTTCAGCTGATAAAGAGCCTTCAGCTGATAAAGAGCCTTCAGCTGATAAAGACCCTTCAGCTGATAAAGACCCTTCAGCTGATAAAGACCCTTCAGCTGATAAAGAGCCTTCAGCTGATAAAGAGCCTTCAGCTGATAAAGAGCCTTCAGCTGATAAAGACCCTTCAGCTGATGAAGAGCCTTCAGCTGATAAAGAGCCTTCAGCTGATAAAGAGCCTTCAGCTGATGAAGACCCTTCAGCTGATGAAGACCCTTCAGCTGATAAAGACCCTTCAGCTGATAAAGAGCCTTCAGCTGATAAAGAGCCTTCAGCTGATAAAGACCCTTCAGCTGATGAAGAGCCTTCAGCTGATAAAGACCCTTCAGCTGATAAAGAGCCTTCAGCTGATAAAGACCCTTCAGCTGATAAAGAGCCTTCAGCTGATAAAGAGCCTTCAGCTGATAAAGAGCCTTCAGCTGATAAAGACCCTTCAGCTGTAAAGACCCTTCAGCTGATAAAGAGCCTTCAGCTGATAAAGACCCTTCAGCTGATAAAGACCCTTCAGCTGATAAAGAGCCTTCAGCTGATAAAGAGCCTTCAGCTGATAAAGACCCTTCAGCTGATAAAGACCCTTCAGCTGATAAAGAGCCTTCAGCTGATAAAGACCCTTCAGCTGATAAAGACCCTTCAGCTGATAAAGACCCTTCAGCTGATAAAGACCCTTCAGCTGATAAAGACCCTTCAGCTGATAAAGACCCTTCAGCTGATAAAGACCCTTCAGCTGATAAAGACCCTTCAGCTGGTAAAGACCCTTCAGCTGATAAAGACCCTTCAGCTGATAAAGACCCTTCAGCTGGTAAAGACCCTTCAGCTGATAAAGAGCCTTCAGCTGATAAAGACCCTTCAGCTGATAAAGACCCTTCAGCTGATAAAGAGCCTTCAGCTGATAAAGACCCTTCAGCTGATGCTCTCAAGTCTGGTTTAAACATACACTTTTATTCACCAACATTTAACCCGGCATGAGAATTGTGTGGTCCTCTGACAGTCTTTTATTATTTATATATTTCATGTTGTTTTTAATGATTTTTTATTTGTTAGTTCATATTTATTGATTTATTATGTATGTATTTATTTGTTTTTTCACATATTTTGCCTGTGCTTGTTTTGTACTCTGTGCAGCACTTTGGAGACTTTGTGTTGGTAAAATGTGCTATACAAATTGGATTATATAGGAATGCAAATTTCCGTGTCTTTTCTTCAATATTTACTGGATGAAAAATAGGGCAGGTGCTCCTGAAGGGACCGGCTGCACCTGCAGGTCCAAGACCCTGCAAGGTGTGTCACAAGAAGACCGCTGCTGGCTGCAAGTCTTGTAACATTCCTTTGTGCTTTGTGCCGGCCCAAACTCTTACGGCCAGTGGCACAAAGACATGAGACTGGAGTAAACCTTTTTCTATATATCATTTTTGTGAATAGTTTTACATTTTGCACAAGTTTTTGCCTGTTTTTTTTTCATGGTGACACTGATGTTTACATCACCGAGGAGCTAAAAATGTAATAAAACAGTTTGGCAGAGTTGGCACATATTTGGATCACTTGTTCCGAATATACTTTTTGATACAAAAAGCACCAAAATGCCTGTTCCTACAGATCTGAAACTTGACACAGTTGTTGTCATGACAACAGCATGTGCAGTGAACAGCATAAACACACAATGAAGTATGTCCTGCTCAGGACCATTACACATGGACAATATTCAGGCGAGACTGAAAAAGGATGTTTTGTTCATGTTTGTGCTTCTGTAGTGTAGGTTCTGAAGTCCTGACAGTTTGACATCAAATCAAATCAAATCAATTTATTTTTGTAAGGCCCAAAATCACAACAACAGTTGCCTCTGAGGGCCACAGGGAGAAATGAATCAACAATGTCTGTGGTGGCGATGGAGTCAGACAATGTCTGTGGTGGCGAGGGACGATGTCCCAGGGTCCTCTGTCCTTAGACTCTCCTTCTCGGCCAGGAAAAACTACAAAAAAACCTCTTTGGGAAAAAAGCGTAGAAACCTGGAGGAGTTCCAGTGAAGGAGAGATCCGACTCTCACAGACGGACAGACGGACACGAGGAGACTGGAGCTGGAGCCACTCTTCAGGCAGAAGAGGGACCGTCTGAGTCGAGCTGGACCCACTCTTCAGGCAGATGAGGGACCGTCTGAGTCGAGCTGGACCCACTCTTCAGGCAGATGAGGGACCGTCTGAGTCGAGCTGGACCCACTCTTCAGGCAGAAGAGGGACCGTCGGAGGCGAGCTGGACCCACTCTTCAGGCAGATGAGGGACCGTCTGAGTCGAGCTGGACCCACTCTTCAGGCAGAAGAGGGACCGTCAGAGGCGAGCTGGACCCACTCTTCAGGCAGAAGAGGGACCGTCCACACAGGGCAGGGACCACTTCACCAGGGGAGGGGCATCTGGGTCCACAGGTCCTCAGAAGTGAGAGAAAGAAAAGAAGGCGGTGAACAGTTTGCAAGTGGAATCAAAAAATAAATATTGTTTGATAGCATAAGTAGTCAGAAGAAGAAGAGGACAGTGCTCAAGCTGTCATACTTCCCCCAGCATAGTTACTCCTAGGGCAGCGTAGCTGAAGCTGTGGGTTTATCTTTCTGTTCCTAACTACTCTGACCATAAGCGATTTCGAAGAGGAACGTTTTAAGCCTGGACTTAAATGAAGAGACTGTGTCAGCATATTTAACATGGGTCGGGAGCTGATTCCATAACACAGGAGCTTGGTAGCTAAACGCTCTACCTCCTACAGTACTTTTAGAGACTCTTGGCACCACCAGAAGGCCGGCATTCTGAGAGCGAAGAGCTCTGTTTGGATGATATGGTTCTATAGCATCTTTGAGGTAGGATGGGGCCATGTCATTTATGGCTTTGTAGGTCAAGAGTAGAATTTTGAATTTGATTCTAGACTCGACGGGAGCCAGTGAAGAGACTTCAGCACTGGCCTAATGTGCTCTCTTCTTTTTGTTCCTGTTAGTAATCTTGCTGCTGCATTTTGAACCAGTTGAAAGCTTTTTATGGAGCTTTTAGGACACGCTGCAAGCAGGGAGTTACAGTAGTCTAATCTAGTCGTTACAAATGCATGGATAAGTTTTTCGGCATCACTTTTAGGCAGGATTCTTCTGATTTTGGCGATGTTGCGCAAATGGAAATAGGCTGTTTTACAAGCTTGATTTAAATGAGCTTTAAATGAGAGCTCCTGGTCAAATAAGACTTCAAGGTTTCTTACAGTAGAACTGGAGGCTACACTGACATTGTCCAGTGTGACTATCTGCTCAGATAGAGCGTCTCGTAGATGCTTAGGGCCAAGCACAATGACCTCGGTTTTTTCAGGGTTAAGAAGCAGGTAGTTTAGTGTCATCCAGGTTTTTATCTCCTTCACACAAGTACTAAGTCTGTACTTGATCGCTCTGATCAGGTTTCATTGATAAATACAGCTGAGTGTCGTCTGCATAGCAGTGGAAGTTAATGTCATGCTTTCTGATAATGTTGCCTAATGGCAGCATATAAAGAGTAAACAGAATTGGACCGAGTACCGAACCCTGTGGCACACCGTAAATTACTTTAGAGCTTGGTGAGGAGCTCTGGTTTACATTAACAAATTGGAACCTATCAGATAGATAGGATTTAAACCAGCTGAGGGCTGTTCCTCCAACACCTACATCACATTCTAACCTCTGCAGTAGAATGTTGTGGTCGATGGTGTCAAACGCTGCGCTGAGGTCCAACAGAACCAGGATTGAGACCAGTCCATCGTCAGCGGCTAATAACAAATCATTTGTGACTTTAACTAGTGCAGTTTCAGTGCTGTGGTGGGCTCTGAACCCTGACTGGAAGACTTCAAATAAGTTATTGTCCTGCAGGTGGCGACAAAGCTGTTTTACTACAACTTTTTCAAGGATTTTAGAGACGAAGGGAAGATTTGAAATAGGTCTGTAGTTTAACAATAGGTCGGGATCTAGATTAGGCTTTTTCAGAAGAGGTTTAATGACAGCATGTTTGAAGGACTGTGGAACATAGCCACTTTCGAGTGAAGTATTTATTATATTAAGAATAGGGTCTATAATTAGGGGGAGAATGTCTTTGAGGAATCTGCTTGGAATGGGGTCTAGGACACAAGTTGAGCTTTTAGAGGACATAATGGCTGAAGTTCTCTCTCTTGATCAACAGCTGTGAACCTTTCTAGGTTTACAGGTGGATTTATATGAGACGTTAGATTTACAGCTTGGGCTAGTTCAGGGCTAATAGCCGGGGTAATTTCATCTAATTTATCTCTGATTGTTTTTATTTTATTATTAAAAAATAGGAGGAAATCATCAGAGCTAAGTGTAGCTGGGATTGAGGGCTCTACTGCACTGTGACAGTTTGTTAGCCTAGCTACAGTGCTGAAAAGGAATTTAGTGTTACTTTTGTTGACTTCTATTAGATTTGAATAATATCTGGTTTGGGCCTTACGCAGAGCCTGCTTATAGGACAGCAGGCAACTTTTCCTGCTTTTAGGGATTCTTCGGTGTGAGAGCGACGAAATAATCCCTCTAACTTTCTAACTTTTTGTTTATGTGAACGCAGTTCTTGGTTGTACCATGGGGAGGCGCGCTTTGGCCTAATGACCTTCTGTTTTAACGGCGCGACAACGTCAAGAGCAGACTTCAGAGAATTCATGGTCAAGTCGACACATTGATCACTTAAACTGGGACTAAAACTGTTCTCAGCAGGATCACATGACATGATCACATGACGTGATCACATGACGTGATCACATGACATGATCACATGACATGATCACATGACATGTCACTGAATATTGGCTCTATTATTTCTTTGAATTTTGAGATAGATTTTTCAGATATTGTCCTTTTCATTATAACTTTATTTTGTGGGACTGGATGATCTTTAAGAATAAAAAATCTGCAGAAACTAGAAGCTTTCCCATGATGCATCACACTCACATGTGGGCTGTAAGATCTTCTTTTAACCCTTTAAGCGCCAAAGTCGCAGAAATGCAACTTTACCGTACAAGGAAATTAATGAAATAATAGTAGAAAATGAATCACTTCAGTCATTGGTCGGTTCGGTGCAACTTCCCTTTATTAGCCAGGTATGATCCAGGGCAGATCCGGTAAGGAAAAAAATGGCTGGAGGAAGTACACGTGGCATGCAATTTACAGCAGATTCTGACTCTGAAGGGTATTATCTCCCCGAGAGTGACGATGGATTTCCAAGTGGAGATGAAGGGACTTCGAAACAACGGACAGGTGCAAAGGACAGACGGAGGCGAGGAACCAGTGGAACCAGTGGCTGCAGTAAAACTTGCCCGGTGGATGAGAGCTGGGACATGCTGAGAGAGGTCGAGGTATTTGAGGCATGGATCAAACCTTTTGAAGACCCAGTTGGCTACACAGGAGAGATGGATCTGACGGATGCTAATCCATTTGATATTCTGTCACTCTTTCTGACCGATCAGTTTTGGACTTTCATTACTGATGAGACAAATAGATATGCACATCAGTGTATGGCACCTATGATTCTGAAGCCACATTCAAGATTTCTTGAGTGGTATGATGTATCAGTCACCGAAATGAAAGCTTTCTTCGCTTTGCATCTCTCCATGGGCCTTGTTGAGAAACCTGAAATCGAGGATTACTGGGGAACATTTTGGCTTACACAAACGCCTGGATTTGGAAATGTAATGTCAAGAAACAGATTTGAAATCATTCTTTCGTTCTTTCATTTTGTCAACAATAATGATTATGTGAGAACAGGCGAGCCCGGGCACGATAAACTGTTCAAAGTCCGCCCAATAATAGATTTGATTATTCCCAAATTTGCAGCAGTTTACAGTCCAATCAAGGAGCTTTCTTTAGATGAAATGACAATAGCTTTCAAGGGGAGATCTTCACTAAAATGTTACTCTCCGAATAAACCTGACAAATATGGCTATAGAGTGTATGCCCTGAGTGAAAGCTGTTCAGGGTATGTTTTGCGCTGGTCAATGCACACTGGACAGTACAAAAATAATGCAAGCAACATCAGTGCAACACACGCAGTTGTCCGTGAGTTGGTTTCTCCCTTTACGGGCAAAGGACACGAGATTTACATGGACAGTTACTATACCTCGCCTGTAATTGCAAATGAATTAGCAGATTTGGAAACTGGACTGTGTGGGACGGTAAGGATTACCAGGTTGGGGATGCCAAAATGCCTTGGTAAAAGTGTCTTACAGCTGAAAAAAGGAGATGACCCAGTTTTTTGCAGAAAGGGAAAACTCCTGGCTTGTGCTTGGCACGATACTAAACGTCTCACCATGTTGTCCACAGTCCATGGAAATGATTGTGTTCAGAGGAGGATCCGATCCAAGACAGATGACACTGGCTTCCGTGACATCAAAAGACCTGTATGTGTCGACCAGTACAACGCCTACATGGGTGGAGTGGACACTGCTGACCAGAGGATGAAGACATACCTCTTTCCACACAGGTCCCGGAAATGGTATCATCGCATATTCAATGCCATTATAAGCATAAGTATTGTCAACTCACACATCATATACACCAAATCCACTCCAGGCCCACACAAACCTTTAAAGGTTTACATTCAGAACATTATTGATGCATTACTGGCTGATCACTCCAAAAAACAAGAAAGGCGCTCAAGACCGGAGGGTGAAATGCCACAGAGACTCACAGAGCGTCATTGGCTTTGTCAAGCAGAGGGACGTCCAGACTGCGCCGTGTGCTCTGACCGCTCTCGTACCAAAGGCAGGCGGCAAACAAAGTACAGGTGCCGTCAGTGTGGCGTTGGCCTCTGTGCGGTTCCATGCAACGAGAGATACCATACGCTAAAAAACTTTAAATGCTGTCATTTGGATATGTAAAAGTGCAGGGTACCTTGACCCTGGATGGACATCTTTTCTGTGATGGCTCTCTCCTTTCTTCACTGCTTTCTCCACAACCTGCCTGGCACCAATGATGGATGTATAAGTTGGAAAAATAAAAAAAATGAAAAAAATACATAATAAATACCGTGTTTGTCATCATTTGGTCAGAACTTGTAATCAGGGCCCGAGTTTGAAGATGTGAGCAAAAGGGGTGAAAATGGGTTAAAATGTGAAAAAACACCAAAATGAGCAAAATGAAATAATCCCCCATCATCAGTGCACAGTTTGCCCCCAGAAAAGCACTCCCCTGGTGCCTGGAGGTGATCTGACCACCAGAATATAGTACCATATACCCCTGCTGGTCTTAGAAAAAAAACCGAGCTTCCAGCCAATAGTACACTATACCCGAGGGACTCTGTCGTTTTTCGGCAATAGTACACTATACCCGAGGGACTCTGTCGTTTTTCGGCAATAGTACACTATACCCGAGGGACTCTGTCGTTTTTCCGGGCCGTAGTATGAAGTTGTGAGCAAAAGGGGTGAAAATGGGTTAAAATGTGAAAAAACACCAAAATGAGCAAAATTAAATAATCCCCCATCATCAGTGCACTGTTTGCCCCCAGAAAAGCACTCCCCTGGGGCCTGGAGGTGATCTGACCATCATAGTATAGCACCATATGCCCCTGAGGGACTTAGAGTAAAAACCGAAATAGTACACTATACCTGAAAAGACTCTGTCGTTTTTCTGCAATAGTACACTATACCCGAGCGACTCTGTCGTTTTTCCGGGCCGTAGTATGAAGTTGTGAGCAAAAGGGGTGAAAATGGGTTAAAATGTGAAAAAACACCAAAATGAGCAAAATGAAATAATCCCCCATCATCAGTGCACTGTTTGCCCCCAGAAAAGCACTCCCCTGGGGCCTGGAGGTGATCTGACCATCATAGTATAGCACCATATGCCCCTGAGGGACTTAGAGTAAAAACCAAAATAGTACACTATACCTGAAAAGACTCTGTCGTTTTTCGGCAATAGTACACTATATACCGTTGGACTTAGTCGTTTTTTGGGCTCGTGGGAATAAGCGTTCAGCTCAAAATTCCCGGGCTAAATCACGCTGCTCCCGAGAAATTCTTACGCTGCTCTCACGCGGAATGTGCAAAATGGTAATGCTGGGAGGGAGGGGCGGGCGGTTTTTGAGAATGACGTTTTTCGCAATCGAAACAGGTACATTTCCTGGTTGTGCGGATACCGGGCAAGGAGCTCGTTTGACGGACACACGAGAACCGCGATCGATGGGCCCCGTTCTGGTTTTATCCAGCTTCCAAGGCTCCTTCACAGCCGTAATGTCAAGTCATGGTTCGGAGGTGCGGAGGTGAGCGTCGGATCACGGAGCCTCTGAATGGAGCCCCGCGCTCCGCGCTCCACCGGGCTCTAAGCGACGCTCAGACCCGGCATGAGAGGGTCTATTTTCGGCTTGATTTTACCAGACTCCCGGGCACTTCCAGAAGCTTCCTGTTTGCTCTGATTGCTCGGGGCAGAGCACGGTGTCACGCTGACCACGGGCTGTACGCGGAGGTGAGAGCTGGTTGTAAGGCGGATCACGGAGCCTCTGAATGGAGCCCCGCGCTCCGCGCTCCTCCGGGCTCTAAGTGCCGCTCAGACCCGGCATGAGAGGGTCTATTTTCGGCTTGATTTTACCAGACTCCCGGGCACTTCCAGAAGCTTCCTGTTTGCTCTGATTGCTCGGGGCAGAGCACGGTGTCACGCTGACCACGGGCTGTACGCGGAGGTGACCCGCTCCGTGATCTTAGCGCCGCCCAGACCCAGGGCCATCCACCCCGCATACGGCCAGACTTTGCCCGGCCAGGGAGCACCTTCTGCGGGTCGGAGGCTCCGGGTCGGAGCCCCTGGAGCCTGGAGCCCTCACCGGGCCCCGAACTCGGCTGCCGGAGGCAGTGCAGTGCCTCATGGATAAAAGGCACCCAGCCGTCCAACTCGCGTGAGGCGGAGCAGGGATCATCCGTGAATCAACCATGAAAATGGTACAAATCATGGTTCTATGTATACCAGACAAGGAGCTTGGTCTATTGGCACTCAAGACCCGCCATCGTAGGGCCCCGTTCTGGTTTTATCCAGCTTCGAAGGCTCCTGCGCACTGCGGGTTTGTTTACATTTTGCGGCTGTGGTTTGCTCCGGCTAACCTCACGCCGGACACGTTGGAAGCGAGGCCGAGACAGAGGTCCCACCAGGCGCGGGGCTTCAGTCTGACTGGCTTCCCCCGCGCCTGGCCCCTTGTCTCCGGAGATGGGACCGTCACTCACCCCCGCACTGAAGGACGCGCGGCTTGAAGGATGATGGCTGCGCTTAGCCCCTGTGCCAGGGGCTCTGAGCCAGTCCCCTTCAGCCTCAACGCGTCCGGTGGGAACACAGTCCGGGTCCATTGTCACTCACCCCTGCGCAGAAGGACGCGCGGCTTGGAGGATGATGGCTGCGCTTAGCCCCTGGCACAGGGGCTCTGCACCAGTCCCCTTCAGCCTCAACGCGTCCGGTGGAACAACAGTCCAGGCCCTCTGTCACTCACCCCCGCACTGAAGGACGCGCGGCTTGAAGGATGATGGCTGTGCTTAGCCCCTGTGCCAGGGGCTCTGAGCCAGTCCCCTTCAGCCTCAACGCGTCCGGTGGGAACACAGTCCGGGTCCACTGTCACTCACCCCTGCGCAGAAGGACGCGCGGCTTGGAGGATGATGGCTGCGCTTAGCCCCTGGCACAGGGGCTCTGCACCAGTCCCCTTCAGCCTCAACGCGTCCGGTGGAACAACAGTCCAGGCCCACTGTCACTCACCCCCGCACTGAAGGACGCGCGGCTTGGAGGATGATGGCTGCGCTTAGCCCCTGTTACAGGGGCTCTGCGCCAGTCTCCTTCAGCCTCAACGCGTCCGACGGAACCACAGTCCGAGCCCATTGTCACTCACCCCCGCGCAGCAGGAGGCGCGGCTTGAAGGATGATGGCTGCGCTTAGCCCCTGGGCCCAAGGGCTCTGCGCCAGTCCCCTTCAGCCTCAACGTGTCCGATGGCTCTGCGCGGGGCGGGGGGCAGGGCCGGCGCATATTTTTGGTCCGACTCCGGTCCCTTCCTCGTCTCTGAGTTTGTCAAATGCAGCGCCTGTCCAGGGCTCACTTTGCTATCAACTGGCTGGTCACCGCCATCGTAGGGCCCCGTTCTGGTTTCATCCAGCTTCGAAGGCTCCTGCGCACTGCGGGGTTGTTGGCATTTGTGGTCCTGATTTGCGCTGGCTCACCCTTACGCTGGACACAGCGCCAGATGATATATTTGGTCCGACTCCGGTCCCTTCCTCGTCTCTGAGTTTGTCAAATGCAGCTCCTGTCCAGGGCTCACTTTGCTATCAACTGGCTGGTCACCGCCATCGTAGGGCCCCGTTCTGGTTTCATCCAGCTTCGAAGGCTCCTGCGCACTGCGGGGTTGTTGGCATTTGTGGTCCTGATTTGCGCTGGCTCACCCTTACGCTGGACACAGCGCCAGATGATATATTTGGTCCGACTCCGGTCCCTTCCTCGTCTCTGAGTTTGTCAAATGCAGCGCCTGTCCAGGGCTCACTTTGCTATCAACTGGCTGGTCACCGCCATCGTAGGGCCCCGTTCTGGTTTCATCCAGCTTCGAAGGCTCCTGCGCACTGCGGGGTTGTTGGCATTTGTGGTCCTGATTTGCGCTGGCTCACCCTCACGCTGGACACAGCGCCAGATGATATATTTGGTCCGACTCCGGTCCCTTCCTCGTCTCTGAGTTTGTCAAATGCAGCTCCTGTCCAGGGCTCACTTTGCTATCAACTGGCTGGTCACCGCCATCGTAGGGCCCCGTTCTGGTTTCATCCAGCTTCGAAGGCTCCTGCGCACTGCGGGGTTGTTGGCATTTGTGGTCCAGAGCCCCGGCTCTAAATTAAACCTGTTACCCTAGTAGGCCGGCCTCCGGGTCCCCCTCTCTTCTTCGGTTATGGAGTACATTGGGCGCGGGGGCAGCCAGTGGAGGGCAAGGGCCCTGCCTCCAAGTGTGGTGTAGGGGACAGGGGAGCCAGGGCCTTGGGGTCCTGGTGCTTTTTATCTTTTAAAGTGGCTCAGAGTACCAAGGGCACGGACTTCCAGGGGGCTGCACCAAGGGTGTGTAGCTCGTGTTGGGGTGCTTAAGTGTGGGTACCCAGGGACGAAAGGTGGGCCGGGGCCGGCGCGAGCCTCTGTGGTGAGTGCTGGGCCGTTCCCTTGGTACTCCAGTCGGAGTACCAAGGGCACGGACTTCCATGGTATAGTACCAAGGGCACGGACCTCCAGGGGGCTGAAACAAGGGTGTGTAGCCCGTGTGGGGGTGCTTAAGTGTGGGTCCCCAGGTTCGAAGGGAGGGCCTGGTCCCCGGTGGTCATCCCCGGAGTCCCAGAGCCTGCAACCCGGGGAAGAGTGGCCCGTCCCCAGACTGAGTTTGGGGGAATGCGGGGTGGCTCTGGAGGGGCTCCAGGGGTTCCAGGGGGTGCTCGGCGGAGGCCATGCCCAGCTAGAGTGGCCCTTCCCCGGGCAGAATCTGGGGAGAGTGGGGAGTGGCTCTGGAGGTGCTCCGGGGGCTCCAGGGGTTCCAGGGGGTGCTCAGTGGGGGCCATGCCCAGCCAGAGTTGCCCTTCCCCGGGGTGAGTCTGGAGGAGTGGGGGGTGGCTCTGGAGGGGCTCCAGGGGTTCCAGGGGGTGCTCGGCGGAGGCCATGCCCAGCCAGAGTGGCCCTTCCCCGGGCAGAATCTGGGGAGAGTGGGGGGTGGCTCTGGAGGTGCTCCGGGGGCTCCAGGGGGTGCTCGGCGGAGGCCATGCCCAGCCAGAGTGGCCCTTCCCCGGGCATAGTCTGGGGAGAGTGGGGGGTGGCTCTGGAGGTGCTCCGGGGGCTCCAGGGGGTGCTCAGTGGAGGCCATGCCCAGCCAGAGTGTCCCTTCCCCGGGCAGAGTCTGGAGGAGTGGGGGGTGGCTCTGGAGGTGCTCCGGGGGCTCCAGGGGGTGCTCGGCGGAGGCCATGCCCAGCCAGAGTGTCCCTTCCCCGGGCAGAGTCTGGAGGAGTGGGGGGTGGCTCTGGAGGTGCTCCGGGGGCTCCAGGGGGTGCTCGGCGGAGGCCATGCCCAGCCAGAGTGGCCCTTCCCCGGGCATAGTCTGGGGAGAGTGGGGGGTGGCTCTGGAGGTGCTCCGGGGGCTCCAGGGGGTGCTCAGTGGAGGCCATGCCCAGCCAGAGTGTCCCTTCCCCGGGCAGAGTCTGGAGGAGTGGGGGGTGGCTCTGGAGGTGCTCCGGGGGCTCCAGGGGGTGCTCGGCGGAGGCCATGCCCAGCCAGAGTGTCCCTTCCCCGGGCAGAGTCTGGAGGAGTGGGGGGTGGCTCTGGAGGTGCTCCGGGGGCTCCAGGGGGTGCTCGGCGGAGGCCATGCCCAGCCAGAGTGGCCCTTCCCCGGGTATAGTCTGGGGAGAGTGGGGGGTGGCTCTGGAGGTGCTCCGGGGGCTCCAGGGGGTGCTCAGTGGAGGCCATGCCCAGCCAGAGTGTCCCTTCCCCGGGCAGAGTCTGGAGGAGTGGGGGGTGGCTCTGGAGGTGCTCCGGGGGCTCCAGGGGTTCCAGGGGGTGCTCAGCGGAGGCCATGCCCAGCCAGAGTGGCCCTTCCCCGGGGTGAGTCTGGGGAGAGTGGGGGGTGGCTCTGGAGGTGCTCCGGGGGCTCCAGGGGGTGCTCAGCGGAGGCCATGCCCAGCCAGAGTGGCCCTTCCCCGGGCATAGTCTGGGGAGAGTGGGGGGTGGCTCTGGAGGTGCTCTGGGGGCTCCAGAGGGTGCTCAGTGGAGGCCATGCCCAGCCAGAGTGTCCCTTCCCCGGGCAGAGTCTGGAGGAGTGGGGGGTGGCTCTGGAGGTGCTCCGGGGGCTCCAGGGGTTCCAGGGGGTGCTCAGTGGGGGCCATGCCCAGCCAGAGTGGCCCTTCCCCGGGCAAAGTCTGGTCGTGTGCGGGGTGGATGATCCCTGCTCCGCCTCACGCGAGTTCGAGACCGGCTGGGTGCCCTTTTATCCATGAGGCACTGCACTGCCTCCGGCAGCCGAGTTCGGGGCCCGGTGAGGGCTCCAGGCTCCAGGGGCTCCGACCCGGAGCCTCCGACCCGCAGAAGGTGCTCCCTGGCCGGGCAAAGTCTGGCCGTGTGCGGGGTGGATGATCCCTGCTCCGCCTCACGCGAGTTCGAGACCGGCTGGGTGTCCTTTTATCCATGAGGCACTGCACTGCCTCCAGCAGCCGAGTTCGGGGCCCGGTGAGGGCTCCAGGCTCCAGGGGCTCCGACCCGGAGCCTCCGACCCGCAGAAGGTGCTCCCTGGCCGGGCAAAGTCTGGCCGTGTGCGGGTGGATGATCCCTGCTCCGCCTCACGCGAGTTCGAGACCGGCTGGGTGCCCTTTTATCCATGAGGCACTGCACTTCCTCCGGCAGCCGAGTTCGGGGCCCGGTGAGGGCTCCAGGCTCCAGGGTCTCCGACCCGGAGCCTCCGACCCGCAGAAGGTGCTCCCTGGCCGGGCAAAGTCTGGCCGTGTGCGGGGTGGATGATCCCTGCTCCGCCTCACGCGAGTTCGAGACCGGCTGGGTGCCCTTTTATCCATGAGGCACTGCACTGCCTCCGGCAGCCGAGTTCGGGGCCCGGTGAGGGCTCCAGGCTCCAGGGGCTCCGACCCGGAGCCTCCGACCCGCAGAAGGTGCTCCCTGGCCGGGCAAAGTCTGGCCGTGTGCGGGGTGGATGATCCCTGCTCCGCCTCACGCGAGTTCGAGACCGGCTGGGTGCCCTTTTATCCATGAGGCACTGCACTGCCTCCGGCAGCCGAGTTCGGGGCCCGGTGAGGGCTCCAGGCTCCAGGGGCTCCGACCCGGAGCCTCCGACCCGCAGAAGGTGCTCCCTGGCCGGGCAAAGTCTGGCCGTGTGCGGGGTGGATGATCCCTGCTCCGCCTCACGCGAGTTCGAGACCGGCTGGGTGCCCTTTTATCCATGAGGCACTGCACTGCCTCCGGCAGCCGAGTTCGGGGCCCGGTGAGGGCTCCAGGCTCCAGGGGCTCCGACCCGGAGCCTCCGACCCGCAGAAGGTGCTCCCTGGCCGGGCAAAGTCTGGCCGTGTGCGGGGTGGATGATCCCTGCTCCGCCTCACGCGAGTTCGAGACCGGCTGGGTGCCCTTTTATCCATGAGGCACTGCACTTCCTCCGGCAGCCGAGTTCGGGGCCCGGTGAGGGCTCCAGGCTCCAGGGGCTCCGACCCGGAGCCTCCGACCCGCAGAAGGTGCTCCCTGGCCGGGCAAAGTCTGGCCGTGTGCGGGGTGGATGATCCCTGCTCCGCCTCACGCGAGTTCGAGACCGGCTGGGTGCCCTTTTATCCAAGAATCAACTGGAGTGTGGAGCTTCTACGGGCCTCCAGGGGCACTGCCGACCCAGAGCTGTGCCCCGGCTTCAGTTCTCTGTATCTCAGGAAGTTTTTTATTTATACATTTATTTCATCCATAATCTCTGGCGCCTAAAGGGTTAAACTGATAAGAACAGATACTACACTTGATCTTAGCCAAAAGGCCGAGAAGCGATGCCCACAATGGGTTCGGGGAGCAGTGAGCTCTCCCCACGCTGACCCTCCCGTCAACGGTCCAAAGCGGCGCCCGCGCAAAGCGCCCGGCGGAGGGGCCGGAGCGCGAGCGGCGTACATGGAAACGACCCTTTGGGTTTTTTTTTTTTTCCTCTGACAAAAAACAAGAGGGGAGAGCGCGAACGCAGTCCCCCACTACCAGAAATTATGCAGTTGAGATTCCCACATTTGGGGAATTCACAGGGGTCAGCACATCCTGTTTGTGCAATGGACGAGCCTCGCCCTGGGTGAACCACCTTCCTGATCATGGTGTCGCCCCTGGACCAGCTTCCACCCGACGATTGAGCCCCAGGTTAAACGGCAGCGATACACACGCAAGTCTGTGCGTTCTAAGCACTCTTTTTTACTTTTAACCCTTTAGGCGCCAGAGATTATGGATGAAATAAATGTATAAATAAAAAACTTCCTGAGATACAGAGAACTGAAGCCGGGGCACAGCTCTGGGTCGGCAGTGCCCCTGGAGGCCCGTAGAAGCTCCACACTCCAGTTGATTCTTGGATAAAAGGGCACCCAGCCGGTCTCGAACTCGCGTGAGGCGGAGCAGGGATCATCCACCCCGCACACGGCCAGACTTTGCCCGGCCAGGGAGCACCTTCTGCGGGTCGGAGGCTCCGGGTCGGAGCCCCTGGAGCCTGGAGCCCTCACCGGGCCCCGAACTCGGCTGCCGGAGGAAGTGCAGTGCCTCATGGATAAAAGGGCACCCAGCCGGTCTCGAACTCGCGTGAGGCGGAGCAGGGATCATCCACCCCGCACACGGCCAGACTTTGCCCGGCCAGGGAGCACCTTCTGCGGGTCGGAGGCTCCGGGTCGGAGCCCCTGGAGCCTGGAGCCCTCACCGGGCCCCGAACTCGGCTGCCGGAGGCAGTGCAGTGCCTCATGGATAAAAGGGCACCCAGCCGGTCTCGAACTCGCGTGAGGCGGAGCAGGGATCATCCACCCCGCACACGGCCAGACTTTGCCCGGCCAGGGAGCACCTTCTGCGGGTCGGAGGCTCCGGGTCGGAGCCCCTGGAGCCTGGAGCCCTCACCGGGCCCCGAACTCGGCTGCTGGAGGCAGTGCAGTGCCTCATGGATAAAAGGGCACCCAGCCGGCCTCGAACTCGCGTGAGGCGGAGCAGGGATCATCCACCCCGCACACGGCCAGACTTTGCCCGGCCAGGGAGCACCTTCTGCGGGTCGGAGGCTCCGGGTCGGAGCCCCTGGAGCCTGGAGCCCTCACCGGGCCCCGAACTCGGCTGCCGGAGGCAGTGCAGTGCCTCATGGATAAAAGGGCACCCAGCCGGTCTCGAACTCGCGTGAGGCGGAGCAGGGATCATCCACCCCGCACACGACCAGACTTTGCCCGGGGAAGGGCCACTCTGGCTGGGCATGGCCCCCACTGAGCACCCCCTGGAACCCCTGGAGCCCCCGGAGCACCTCCAGAGCCACCCCCCACTCCTCCAGACTCTGCCCGGGGAAGGGACACTCTGGCTGGGCATGGCCTCCACTGAGCACCCCCTGGAGCCCCCGGAGCACCTCCAGAGCCACCCCC
This sequence comes from Eucyclogobius newberryi, assembly GCF_026437365.1. Taxonomy (NCBI): domain Eukaryota; kingdom Metazoa; phylum Chordata; class Actinopteri; order Gobiiformes; family Gobiidae; genus Eucyclogobius; species Eucyclogobius newberryi. Next base: position 583,198 of record NW_027316234.1, on the reverse strand, counting down.
CACTCTCCCCAGACTATGCCCGGGGAAGGGCCACTCTGGCTGGGCATGGCCTCCGCCGAGCACCCCCTGGAGCCCCCGGAGCACCTCCAGAGCCACCCCCCACTCCTCCAGACTCTGCCCGGGGAAGGGACACTCTGGCTGGGCATGGCCTCCACTGAGCACCCTCTGGAGCCCCCAGAGCACCTCCAGAGCCACCCCCCACTCTCCCCAGACTATGCCCGGGGAAGGGCCACTCTGGCTGGGCATGGCCTCCGCTGAGCACCCCCTGGAGCCCCCGGAGCACCTCCAGAGCCACCCCCCACTCTCCCCAGACTCACCCCGGGGAAGGGCCACTCTGGCTGGGCATGGCCTCCGCTGAGCACCCCCTGGAACCCCTGGAGCCCCCGGAGCACCTCCAGAGCCACCCCCCACTCCTCCAGACTCTGCCCGGGGAAGGGACACTCTGGCTGGGCATGGCCTCCACTGAGCACCCCCTGGAGCCCCCGGAGCACCTCCAGAGCCACCCCCCACTCTCCCCAGACTTTGCCCGGGGAAGGGCCACTCTGGCTGGGCATGGCCTCCGCCGAGCACCCCCTGGAGCCCCCGGAGCACCTCCAGAGCCACCCCCCACTCCTCCAGACTCTGCCCGGGGAAGGGACACTCTGGCTGGGCATGGCCTCCACTGAGCACCCTCTGGAGCCCCCAGAGCACCTCCAGAGCCACCCCCCACTCTCCCCAGACTATGCCCGGGGAAGGGCCACTCTGGCTGGGCATGGCCTCCGCTGAGCACCCCCTGGAGCCCCCGGAGCACCTCCAGAGCCACCCCCCACTCTCCCCAGACTCACCCCGGGGAAGGGCCACTCTGGCTGAGCATGGCCTCCGCTGAGCACCCCCTGGAACCCCTGGAGCCCCCGGAGCACCTCCAGAGCCACCCCCCACTCCTCCAGACTCTGCCCGGGGAAGGGACACTCTGGCTGGGCATGGCCTCCACTGAGCACCCCCTGGAGCCCCCGGAGCACCTCCAGAGCCACCCCCCACTCTCCCCAGACTATGCCCGGGGAAGGGCCACTCTGGCTGGGCATGGCCTCCGCCGAGCACCCCCTGGAGCCCCCGGAGCACCTCCAGAGCCACCCCCCACTCCTCCAGACTCTGCCCGGGGAAGGGACACTCTGGCTGGGCATGGCCTCCACTGAGCACCCTCTGGAGCCCCCAGAGCACCTCCAGAGCCACCCCCCACTCTCCCCAGACTATGCCCGGGGAAGGGCCACTCTGGCTGGGCATGGCCTCCGCTGAGCACCCCCTGGAGCCCCCGGAGCACCTCCAGAGCCACCCCCCACTCTCCCCAGACTCACCCCGGGGAAGGGCCACTCTGGCTGGGCATGGCCTCCGCTGAGCACCCCCTGGAACCCCTGGAGCCCCCGGAGCACCTCCAGAGCCACCCCCCACTCCTCCAGACTCTGCCCGGGGAAGGGACACTCTGGCTGGGCATGGCCTCCACTGAGCACCCCCTGGAGCCCCCGGAGCACCTCCAGAGCCACCCCCCACTCTCCCCAGACTATGCCCGGGGAAGGGCCACTCTGGCTGGGCATGGCCTCCGCCGAGCACCCCCTGGAGCCCCCGGAGCACCTCCAGAGCCACCCCCCACTCCTCCAGACTCTGCCCGGGGAAGGGACACTCTGGCTGGGCATGGCCTCCACTGAGCACCCCCTGGAGCCCCCGGAGCACCTCCAGAGCCACCCCCCACTCCTCCAGACTCACCCCGGGGAAGGGCAACTCTGGCTGGGCATGGCCCCCACTGAGCACCCCCTGGAACCCCTGGAGCCCCCGGAGCACCTCCAGAGCCACTCCCCACTCTCCCCAGATTCTGCCCGGGGAAGGGCCACTCTGGCTGGGCATGGCCTCCGCCGAGCACCCCCTGGAACCCCTGGAGCCCCTCCAGAGCCACCCCGCATTCCCCCAAACTCAGACTGGGGACGGGCCACTCTTCCCCGGGTTGCAGGCTCTGGGACTCCGGGGATGACCACCGGGGACCAGGCCCTCCCTTCGAACCCGGGGACCCACACTTAAGCACCCCCACACGGGCTACACACCCTTGTTTCAGCCCCCTGGAGGTCCGTGCCCTTGGTACTATACCATGGAAGTCCGTGCCCTTGGTACTCCGACTGGAGTACCAAGGGAACGGCCCAGCACTCACCACAGAGGCTCGCGCCGGCCCCGGCCCACCTTTCGTCCCTGGGTACCCACACTTAAGCACCCCAACACGAGCTACACACCCTTGGTGCAGCCCCCTGGAAGTCCGTGCCCTTGGTACTCTGAGCCACTTTAAAAGATAAAAAGCACCAGGACCCCAAGGCCCTGGCTCCCCTGTCCCCTACACCACACTTGGAGGCAGGGCCCTTGCCCTCCACTGGCTGCCCCCGCGCCCAATGTACTCCATAACCGAAGAAGAGAGGGGGACCCGGAGGCCGGCCTACTAGGGTAACAGGTTTAATTTAGAGCCGGGGCTCTGGACCACAAATGCCAACAACCCCGCAGTGCGCAGGAGCCTTCGAAGCTGGATGAAACCAGAACGGGGCCCTACGATGGCGGTGACCAGCCAGTTGATAGCAAAGTGAGCCCTGGACAGGAGCTGCATTTGACAAACTCAGAGACGAGGAAGGGACCGGAGTCGGACCAAATGTATCATCTGGCGCTGTGTCCAGCGTAAGGGTGAGCCAGCGCAAATCAGGACCACAAATGCCAACAACCCCGCAGTGCGCAGGAGCCTTCGAAGCTGGATGAAACCAGAACGGGGCCCTACGATGGCGGTGACCAGCCAGTTGATAGCAAAGTGAGCCCTGGACAGGAGCTGCATTTGACAAACTCAGAGACGAGGAAGGGACCGGAGTCGGACCAAATATATCATCTGGCGCTGTGTCCAGCGTAAGGGTGAGCCAGCGCAAATCAGGACCACAAATGCCAACAACCCCGCAGTGCGCAGGAGCCTTCGAAGCTGGATGAAACCAGAACGGGGCCCTACGATGGCGGTGACCAGCCAGTTGATAGCAAAGTGAGCCCTGGACAGGCGCTGCATTTGACAAACTCAGAGACGAGGAAGGGACCGGAGTCGGACCAAATATATCATCTGGCGCTGTGTCCAGCGTAAGGGTGAGCCAGCGCAAATCAGGACCACAAATGCCAACAACCCCGCAGTGCGCAGGAGCCTTCGAAGCTGGATGAAACCAGAACGGGGCCCTACGATGGCGGTGACCAGCCAGTTGATAGCAAAGTGAGCCCTGGACAGGAGCTGCATTTGACAAACTCAGAGACGAGGAAGGGACCGGAGTCGGACCAAAAATATGCGCCGGCCCTGCCCCCCGCCCCGCGCAGAGCCATCGGACACGTTGAGGCTGAAGGGGACTGGCGCAGAGCCCTTGGGCCCAGGGGCTAAGCGCAGCCATCATCCTTCAAGCCGCGCCTCCTGCTGCGCGGGGGTGAGTGACAATGGGCTCGGACTGTGGTTCCGTCGGACGCGTTGAGGCTGAAGGAGACTGGCGCAGAGCCCCTGTAACAGGGGCTAAGCGCAGCCATCATCCTCCAAGCCGCGCGTCCTTCAGTGCGGGGGTGAGTGACAGTGGGCCTGGACTGTTGTTCCACCGGACGCGTTGAGGCTGAAGGGGACTGGTGCAGAGCCCCTGTGCCAGGGGCTAAGCGCAGCCATCATCCTTCAAGCCGCGCGTCCTTCAGTGCGGGGGTGAGTGACGGTCCCATCTCCGGAGACAAGGGGCCAGGCGCGGGGGAAGCCAGTCAGACTGAAGCCCCGCGCCTGGTGGGACCTCTGTCTCGGCCTCGCTTCCAACGTGTCCGGCGTGAGGTTAGCCGGAGCAAACCACAGCCGCAAAATGTAAACAAACCCGCAGTGCGCAGGAGCCTTCGAAGCTGGATAAAACCAGAACGGGGCCCTACGATGGCGGGTCTTGAGTGCCAATAGACCAAGCTCCTTGTCTGGTATACATAGAACCATGATTTGTACCATTTTCATGGTTGATTCACGGATGATCCCTGCTCCGCCTCACGCGAGTTGGACGGCTGGGTGCCTTTTATCCATGAGGCACTGCACTGCCTCCGGCAGCCGAGTTCGGGGCCCGGTGAGGGCTCCAGGCTCCAGGGGCTCCGACCCGGAGCCTCCGACCCGCAGAAGGTGCTCCCTGGCCGGGCAAAGTCTGGCCGTATGCGGGGTGGATGGCCCTGGGTCTGGGCGGCGCTAAGATCACGGAGCGGGTCACCTCCGCGTACAGCCCGTGGTCAGCGTGACACCGTGCTCTGCCCCGAGCAATCAGAGCAAACAGGAAGCTTCTGGAAGTGCCCGGGAGTCTGGTAAAATCAAGCCGAAAATAGACCCTCTCATGCCGGGTCTGAGCGGCGCTTAGAGCCCGGAGGAGCGCGGAGCGCGGGGCTCCATTCAGAGGCTCCGTGATCCGCCTTACAACCAGCTCTCACCTCCGCGTACAGCCCGTGGTCAGCGTGACACCGTGCTCTGCCCCGAGCAATCAGAGCAAACTGGAAGCTTCTGGAAGTGCCCGGGAGTCTGGTAAAATCAAGCCGAAAATAGACCCTCTCATGCCGGGTCTGAGCGGCGCTTAGAGCCCGGTGGAGCGCGGAGCGCGGGGCTCCATTCAGAGGCTCCGTGATCCGACGCTCACCTCCGCACCTCCGAACCATGACTTGACATTACGGCTGTGAAGGAGCCTTGGAAGCTGGATAAAACCAGAACGGGGCCCATCGATCGCGGTTCTCGTGTGCCCGTCAAACGAGCTCCTTGCCCGGTATCCGCACAACCAGGAAATGTACCTGTTTCGATTGCGAAAAACGTCATTCTCAAAAACCGCCCGCCCCTCCCTCCCAGCATTACCATTTTGCACATTCCGCGTGAGAGCAGCGTAAGAATTTCTCGGGAGCAGCGTGATTTAGCCCGGGAATTTTGAGCTGAACGCTTATTCCCACGAGCCCAAAAAACGACTAAGTCCAACGGTATATAGTGTACTATTGCCGAAAAATGACAGAGTCTTTTCAGGTATAGTGTACTATTTCGGTTTTTACTCTAAGTCCCTCAGGGGCATATGGTGCTATACTCTGATGGTCAGATCACCTCCAGGCCCCAGGGGAGTGCTTTTCTGGGGGCAAACAGTGCACTGATGATGGGGGATTATTTAATTTTGCTCATTTTGGTGTTTTTTCACATTTTAACCCATTTTCACCCCTTTTGCTCACAACTTCATACTACGGCCCGGAAAAACGACAGAGTCCCTCGGGTATAGTGTACTATTGCCGAAAAACGACAGAGTCCCTCGGGTATAGTGTACTATTGCCGAAAAACGACAGAGTCCCTCGGGTATAGTGTACTATTGCCGAAAAACGACAGAGTCCCTCGGGTATAGTGTACTATTGCCGAAAAACGACAGAGTCCCTCGGGTATAGTGTACTATTGCCGAAAAACGACAGAGTCCCTCGGGTATAGTGTACTATTGGCTGGAAGCTCGGTTTTTTTTCTAAGACCAGCAGGGGTATATGGTACTATATTCTGGTGGTCAGATCACCTCCAGGCACCAGGGGAGTGCTTTTCTGGGGGCAAACTGTGCACTGATGATGGGGGATTATTTCATTTTGCTCATTTTGGTGTTTTTTCACATTTTAACCCATTTTCACCCCTTTTGCTCACATCTTCAAACTCGGGCCCTGATTACAAGTTCTGACCAAATGATGACAAACACGGTATTTATTATGTATTTTTTTCATTTTTTTTATTTTTCCAACTTATACATCCATCATTGGTGCCAGGCAGGTTGTGGAGAAAGCAGTGAAGAAAGGAGAGAGCCATCACAGAAAAGATGTCCATCCAGGGTCAAGGTACCCTGCACTTTTACATATCCAAATGACAGCATTTAAAGTTTTTTAGCATATGGTATCTCTCGTTGCATGGAACCGCACAGAGGCCAACGCCACACTGACGGCACCTGTACTTTGTTTGCCGCCTGCCTTTGGTACGAGAGCGGTCAGAGCACACGGCGCAGTCTGGACGTCCCTCTGCTTGACAAAGCCAATGACGCTCTGTGAGTCTCTGTGGCATTTCACCCTCCGGTCTTGAGCGCCTTTCTTGTTTTTTGGAGTGATCAGCCAGTAATGCATCAATAATGTTCTGAATGTAAACCTTTAAAGGTTTGTGTGGGCCTGGAGTGGATTTGGTGTATATGATGTGTGAGTTGACAATACTTATGCTTATAATGGCATTGAATATGCGATGATACCATTTCCGGGACCTGTGTGGAAAGAGGTATGTCTTCATCCTCTGGTCAGCAGTGTCCACTCCACCCATGTAGGCGTTGTACTGGTCGACACATACAGGTCTTTTGATGTCACGGAAGCCAGTGTCATCTGTCTTGGATCGGATCCTCCTCTGAACACAATCATTTCCATGGACTGTGGACAACATGGTGAGACGTTTAGTATCGTGCCAAGCACAAGCCAGGAGTTTTCCCTTTCTGCAAAAAACTGGGTCATCTCCTTTTTTCAGCTGTAAGACACTTTTACCAAGGCATTTTGGCATCCCCAACCTGGTAATCCTTACCGTCCCACACAGTCCAGTTTCCAAATCTGCTAATTCATTTGCAATTACAGGCGAGGTATAGTAACTGTCCATGTAAATCTCGTGTCCTTTGCCCGTAAAGGGAGAAACCAACTCACGGACAACTGCGTGTGTTGCACTGATGTTGCTTGCATTATTTTTGTACTGTCCAGTGTGCATTGACCAGCGCAAAACATACCCTGAACAGCTTTCACTCAGGGCATACACTCTATAGCCATATTTGTCAGGTTTATTCGGAGAGTAACATTTTAGTGAAGATCTCCCCTTGAAAGCTATTGTCATTTCATCTAAAGAAAGCTCCTTGATTGGACTGTAAACTGCTGCAAATTTGGGAATAATCAAATCTATTATTGGGCGGACTTTGAACAGTTTATCGTGCCCGGGCTCGCCTGTTCTCACATAATCATTATTGTTGACAAAATGAAAGAACGAAAGAATGATTTCAAATCTGTTTCTTGACATTACATTTCCAAATCCAGGCGTTTGTGTAAGCCAAAATGTTCCCCAGTAATCCTCGATTTCAGGTTTCTCAACAAGGCCCATGGAGAGATGCAAAGCGAAGAAAGCTTTCATTTCGGTGACTGATACATCATACCACTCAAGAAATCTTGAATGTGGCTTCAGAATCATAGGTGCCATACACTGATGTGCATATCTATTTGTCTCATCAGTAATGAAAGTCCAAAACTGATCGGTCAGAAAGAGTGACAGAATATCAAATGGATTAGCATCCGTCAGATCCATCTCTCCTGTGTAGCCAACTGGGTCTTCAAAAGGTTTGATCCATGCCTCAAATACCTCGACCTCTCTCAGCATGTCCCAGCTCTCATCCACCGGGCAAGTTTTACTGCAGCCACTGGTTCCACTGGTTCCTCGCCTCCGTCTGTCCTTTGCACCTGTCCGTTGTTTCGAAGTCCCTTCATCTCCACTTGGAAATCCATCGTCACTCTCGGGGAGATAATACCCTTCAGAGTCAGAATCTGCTGTAAATTGCATGCCACGTGTACTTCCTCCAGCCATTTTTTTCCTTACCGGATCTGCCCTGGATCATACCTGGCTAATAAAGGGAAGTTGCACCGAACCGACCAATGACTGAAGTGATTCATTTTCTACTATTATTTCATTAATTTCCTTGTACGGTAAAGTTGCATTTCTGCGACTTTGGCGCTTAAAGGGTTAAAGTTCTTGAACACGGGATGCCAAACGGAGGGTACGCAAGGGCATGTTTAAAGGCTGACAAGACACAACCTTTGCTCTTGGAGGATGACCGCTTGCTTGCTTTAGACATAGGTAGAAAAGCCCCGCATTGAAGCAGGGCATCAAAAAATTGGAAAGATCTCTTGTTGTCCCTCTCCACGGAAATCTTTAGTAAAAGGCGAAAGATTTATACGCTCTGAAGAGAAACAAGAGTGCCACGTTGCAGCGCCACACGGCGTCCAGTACTTGAGGGCACACGGGGCTTCATCACGGGCAGTGTACTTCTGTTCACGCGCTCATTTGCATCGGCGGTCGCGCGGCAAAAGGGACACGACAGGCTCGCACGTCGTTTCTGTAGTGTAGCGGTTATCACGTTCGCCTAACGCGCGAAAGGTCCTCGGCTCGAAACCGGGCAGAAACAAAGCCTCCTTTTATGTTTGCTTCAATCTTTAACACGGTTCATTCCAAACTCGATGGTTTATTCCTAGAAAAGAGGGAGGAGCGGAGGAATTGTCGGCGTAGTCCTTCAAACTTTTCATCACAGAGATCGGGGGAAAAAGACACCGACACACACGCCCCAAAAAAAAAAAAAAAAAAAAAGGGGCCCCCCTGCAGCCCCATATGTCCTCGTTAGTATAGTGGACAGTATCTCCGCTTGTCACGCGCTGGCCAGCCGTGGATAGTGGGCATAGAGCGCCAGCCAATCAGAATGAGCCTGTGTGCCATGTGCCACTGTGATGAAGGCCAACCAATCAGAATGCAGAGATTCGTGTTGTTCACAAATTCATCTCAAGAGACCAGAGTTCAAATCCTGCTGTGCCCAGAAGAAGAGGAACGTTTCAAAGGATCAAAACTTTAAATGTATTAAGTTTATGAGTTCAAACATTAAATGCAGGGTTCAGAATAAGCGATGTCGCAAAATGCGACGCAATTTCTCTCAAATGCGATGCGTTCGTCAGAAAAAAGGGCTAAAAGTACTGATCACTCGTCAATCGAGCGTCAATAACGTCATGACACATGTAGGATGTGTGGACATGACGAGTCCCGCTGCTGTCTCAGACCACGAGTCTGAAAGTGGGAGGAGCCACGTGCGGTGAAGTTAGCGTCACAGATTCAGACTTCCGAGGTCAACAGCTCCTTAACGCAACAGTCTTTGCAGATCATTCACATCCAAAATATTCATATTTACACTGCAGTGACACAACCTCGTTTTTAACAATCAGATGCGTATTTTGGGCGCAACGAATTACACTGATCCGAATGTGCAGAGCCGAGACGAGTGCTTAGGGACCGTCATCAAACGTTCAGCCGGAGCTGAGGCGAGTGCTTAGGGACCGTCATCAAACGTTCAGCCGGAGCTGAGGCGAGTGCTTAGGGACCGTCATCAAATAGCAAAACGAAAAATTGAAATGTTTTATAGCTGGAATGGAACGTCAAATAGAGCGGTACAATTTGAATAACACAATAAATACACCATGATGGTCGCCACAGCAACCTTTATTTTACCATCAGAAGCTTAACACACATTTTTTGTGAGTGTAAAGACAATTAATATGTAAATGAGACTCCTGCAAATAGTCATCTGATGATGATGATGATGATGATGTGGAAGAAAGTTGTAAATAAGTTAATCTAACTTGGTGTTAATTAATTTGTTCAACAACTAATTTTATTTGCAAGTTTTCTGGGTTTAAAAAAAATGTTTAAAGTGTTTAAAAGTTCATTTTTTAGGAGTTTTTTTTTGTTAAATAGAATGTTTACAAATAGATTTGAAATAAATAATCTTGTTACATCAATGGAAAATATTGATTGTTTAACAAATAGTGATTTCTGCTTCACCTTAAGAGATTTACCCACGTCACATCTTCTGCATAAATAAACTTGGAGTGGGTCAGAAAACTCTGGTGTTTAGTCTGCAGGGGTCAGAGGTCACACTATCACATCTCTAACGCTGCAGCACTGAACTGTACCACTGTGTTCAGTTTATGTTCTGCAGAGAAATAAAACATTTACTCATATTATTAATTATATGATATCTCAATCATGTATGGAATATTATTGTATTATTATATAAGAAAACACAATAACATATACTTTTAAGAATATTTATTGACAGGGAAAATGCCAGAAATATTAAGTTTCATTTATTTACAATTCAGACAGCATTCATTACTTGACAGTAGTATTTACATTAAATATACAGATATATACAGTCCAGGGAAGTATGTGTGGATGTGAGGACTGTGAGGGCCTGCTTCAGCTCCAGTTTGCAGAACCTGCACGTTCTCCCTGGGGCAGAACCTGCACGTTCTCCCTGGGGCAGGTGACTCCTATCTCTTCCTCTTCTGCTGCTTCCTTTTTCCACTCTCTGTCTTGTGGCCTCCAGCTCCCTCTGGAAGAACTCTGTGTCCACAAAGTCCTTAAAGGGTTTCTTCTGGGCTGCTGCTGCTGCTGCTGCTGCTGCTGCTGCTGCTGCTCAGGGCGTCCTGAGTAAGAAACGGTGATGGTTTGAGCTGTAGGAGGAGATGAGGTGATGGTCGGAGCTGTAGGAGGAGATGAGGTGATGGTCGGAGCTGCAGGAGGAGACGAGGTGATGGTCGGAGCTGTAGGAGGAGACGAGGTGATGGTCGGAGCTGTAGGAGGAGACGAGGTGATGGTCGGAACTGTAGGAGGAGACGAGGTGATGGTCGGAGCTGTAGGAGACAAGGTACTCTTCACAAAAAGACAGCGTTTGATGCAAAAAAGCCATTTATACGAGTTTTGGCCTGGAACATTTCGCTCACGGCCATACCACCCTGGACCAGCCCCTTTGCAATCAGTGCAGGTGCGTGCAATTTGTGGTGTGCTGCATGGTCTGGAGCTGGAGGTTTGGGAGTTTTTTTTTTGAGTTTTTAATCGTTATTTTGATCATTTTCATTTACTTTTTTCAGTTCTTTTGTTTGTTCCCCTCCCAGTAAACTTACTGGGAGGTGGATTTTTTGTTTTTTGTGAGCATGGCTCAAAGGACGGACATCACGGCATCGGACACTGGAATGGACACGACAAAGGCAAGACAAAGTTTGAAAGAATCTGTAAATAATAGAAAGAACGAAGAAAGAAGAATGAAATTTATGAAAGAACTCACTGTGGTGTTGGAGTTGACGGAGGGAGCACAAATCACTCCACTAGCTTTTTTGAAATCGACTCAGGAGGTGTACGGCTCCATAGTAGCGTGCAGACTCATCTCAAAGGACAAATATGAAGTAACCGTCAGTACCACCAAAGCGAAGGAGCGGCTCCTGGACGGGTACTGCATTGGAGGAGTCAGGGTTCACGCCCGTGACATCTCGGTGGATGAGCTGGTCGTGTCCTTCATGGGGCTGCCGGCTTATATCGAGGACGAGGAGATCCTGGCCAAGCTCTACGCCTGGGGGGTCTCTGCGGTCTCCGAGGTGAGGAGGAGAATGTGGCCGGGGACGAACGTGGCGGACGGCACCAGGTTTGTACGGGTAAGGTTCACGGACACGGTGCAGTCCTTACCGTATTCTGTCAGGTTTGACACCGCGGGGGGCCCCCGAGTACTTCAGGGTAATACACGACAGGCAGGTGCGGGTGTGTAGGGGGTGTCTCCAGCCTGGCCATATTCTGAGGGAGTGCCCTGACTTTCTGTGCCGCAACTGCGGGAGCCAGGGGCATTACGCGCGCGAGTGCGTCGCGCAGCGGGCCCCGAAGTGCAGAGAGTGCCGCATGTTCCGCCACTTATGTCCGTGTGGTGCGGGTGACAGAGAGGAGGACAGAGGGGAGGACAGGGGGGAGGACAGGGAGGACGCCATTGGAGGAGAGAGCAGTGACGTGGCCCAGAACGTGCCCGCAACTGCTCTCTCCGAAGTAGAGGAGTTTTTGGAGGAGGAGGCTGTGGAGGAGTCAGGGGAGCCAGAGGTGTCTGGCTCCTCTTGCTCCTCTGACTCCTCAGACGAGGAGGCGCCCGTCGCACTGGAGATGGTGCTCGGCTCAGCGCTGGCGTCTGGGAGGGTGGGAGTAGGACAAACTGCTCCTCCTGACCAGAGGGAGGGGACTCGTGAGGGTCCAACTCCTAAGCCCGTGGAGGAAGAGGCTGAACCTGGGAGGAGGATGGGTGCGGGACAGGCCCCGCATCTTACCTCCAAAGGGGGGGACATCACCACAGGGCTGGGTGATGATCCCAAGCTCCAGTCGGACGGTGGTAAGAGGGGACAGGTGGAGAAGAAAGAAAAGAAGGGGGCAAGACGCAGGAAGCAGGTGGCAGGAGACGGAGAGGGCGCTGCTGCTGAGAGCGGCTCTGCCTCCTCCGTTCCAACCACCTCAAAAGCGCCAGCAGAAAGCTCCATCAACCCACCATCCTCCACACGCAGCTCTGCCCCACGAGGTGAGCTCGAGACTGTTTTTAATGATGACTTCATGGATTTCTCCACCCGTGAAGTCAGAAAAAGAGTGTGGCAGTCAGATGCGACGGGCGCCAAAAAGAAGTCGAAATAAAAGATGGGTTATATCCTCCAAAGTCTCCTCTTAATGGCGTTCTCCTTGTCCTCTTGGAACGCAGGCGGCCTGCGGAGCCCAGTGCGGATGCAGAGCGCGTTACACTTTTCCAAGTGGGACGTGCTCTGCATCCAAGAAACGCACTGGGATGTCAGCCACGCGCAACAAGTGCGGTAGGCTCTGTTTTTTGGGCCCTGGGCACGGCGTGCTCGCGCGGTGTGGCCACGGTGGTGAGGCCTGGTGTCTTAGGCCAACCCACCCTGGTACACGCCGACCCAGAGGGCTCCTTCCTGGTCCTGGACTTCACGGACACAGTGAAGTTCAGACTAATTAACATCTACGCCCCGAACGATGATGGTCTGAGGAGGCAATTCTTCAAAAAAATATTTCGCTTTGCGAACGACACTACAATCATAATCGGTGACTTTAATACAACACTTTGCAAGACAGACATCGGCATTAACAACTCTTTTAAAAACAGCACTGCCAGGACAGCCCTCTTGGAAGAAGCCGCCAGCAGGAACCTGACGGAGGTGTGGCGGTTCCTCCACCCCTTCCTGAAGGATTTCTCCAGGCGGCAGGTCGTCCAGGGCGTCCTGAAGCAGTCCCGCATTGACCTCTGTTTTGCCTCCTCAGACCTGGCACAGAGAGTCAGTGGTGCTTCCTACAAGTGGTCAGGCTTGAGTGATCACTCCACTTTAGATATTTATTTTGGGTTAGTTTCATCACCGAGGAATGGAGGACTGTGGGTCCTAAACAGCTCCATCCTCGGTGATGAAACTTTTTGTAGGAAAATGGACTTTTTGTTTGATGTATTTGACATGGAGCTGGAGCTGATCGACAGCGTGGTCGATTGGTGGCCGACGGCAAAAACACGCATTAAAAAGCTCTGTGTCAATTACAGCAAACACAAGGCGTGGCTGTCGACCAGGAGGGAGACCGCTCTCCGCCAGCGCCTGCAGGTCCTGGACCAGGGCGCAGCTTCCACCACTGGCCCTGTGGATCCAGAGTACCTGGTGGTGCGCGCTGAGCTGGAGCAGCTGGAGGTAAGTAGGTGTCAGGGTGCAATTTTGAGGGCAAAAGCCAGACACACAGTCGAAGGAGAACGCTCGACAGCGTTCTTCTTCGGCTGTGAGAAGGCTACACAGGGAAAGATGCACATAGATAAGTTGATAGATAAGACAGGTAAGATTGTTTCCGAGGTAAGTGAGGTTTTAGAGACAGCGCAGGATTTCTATAGTAGGCTTTTTAGTTCAGACGGAGTGGCAGAGCAGGCTTTAGACCAGGCTGTAGGTGCTCTGGAGCGCACACTGAGCAGGGAGGATAGGGAGCTGTGCGACGCGCCTCTGTCTCTCATGGAGATAGAGGCTGCAGTCAAGAGTTTAAATACAGGGAAAAGCCCCGGAGAGGACGGACTAACCTGTGAGTTTTTCAAGCGTTTCGCTTCCAGGTTAGCTCCGATCCTACTCCTATTATATCAGGATTTTGAGAGTGAGAGTAGAGTTGGCGATGGTTTTGCGATGAGTGTCGTCACTCTGCTTTTTAAGAAGGGCGACAGGAGCAGCCTCGCCAACTACAGGCCCATTAGCCTTTTGAACGTAGACTATAAAATTTTAGCAAAGGTATTAGCAGGTAGGTTAAAGCGTGTGATTGGATCCGTCATACACCCCTCGCAGGCCTACAGCGTCCCCGGGAGGGACATCTCAGACACAGTTTTGTCTCTGAGATATCTCCTTCGGCAGATGCACGCGACCGGTGGTATTCACGTTAGTGTAGACTTTAACAAGGCGTTCGACAGAGTTGAGCATTCGTTCCTCTGGACTGTATTAGGTAAGTTAGGTTTCGGCGAACGGTTTGTTAATTGGCTACAGCTCATCTATTCCTTTGCGGTCAGTAAGGTCAAAGTCAACGGGTTTCTAACTGACTCTTTCCCCTTAAAAAGATCAGTCAGGCAGGGCTGTCCCCTCTCGTCGCTCCTCTACAGCATCGCCGCTGAGCCTTTGGCGGCCATGTTGAGGGCGGACGCGGCGGTGAGGGGACTGACCACGCCTGCGGGTAGGGAAGTCAAAATTTTTCAGTACGCAGATGACACGAATCTGATCCTCCGAGACGTGGAGAGCCTGAACGCCTCTCTCCACGTGCTCAATGTTTACGGCCTCGCTTCAGGGGCCAAAATCAATTTCGATAAAACCACGGTTAAATTTTGCGGCAGCGTCACGCCTGTTCCTCTCCCTGTCCAGCTCCGGGAGGCCGGGGACTCCTACAAGGTCCTCGGCGTCCCCCTGGGCAGAGACGAGGAGGCGTGTCGTACTGCACTTTGGTCGCCTTTGTGCGAGAAAATTACAGCGCGCTTGAATTTTTGGAGACGTCGTAATCTGACATTAAAAGGTAAAGTCTTAGTTGTAAATTCTTTGTGCATGTCCATGTTGAACCATGCACTCTCCGTGTACGGCCTGCCGGGGGTCTATGCTAACAAATTAAGGTTAGTGATAAACCACTTTTTGTGGAATCGTGAGAGGGGCTTTATTGCACATAAGGTTATGATAGGTGAGTACGATCAGGGAGGTTTAAAGTTAGCAGATTTAGAGTTAAGGAAGAAGGCCTTCAGGCTGAAAACAATTCGGAAATTTCTAGACGTTGAGGTAGATGCTCCATGGAAGGATTATATAGGTGAGTTTGTTAATAGTCTAGGTAAGTTTGGTGTTTATAATTTGTGTTTGTTGCCCCCTGTTTCGGTCCTGGAGGGCCTCCCCCCCTTCGAGAGGGAACTCTTGGAGGCGTGGAGGACTTTCAGGCCCCTGACTGTGGCGGTTCCAGACAGCGGTGAGGGTCTCGCGCACATGCCCCTCCGTCATAACCCTGACTTGCTCTCCGCTCCCCCCGGGAAGCGCGAGTGCATGATCAGTGGGGCGATGGAGGAGGCTGGGCTGGAATATGTAGGTAAGGTATTTGACGTGAAAGGTAATTTTAGTGTAGATTATATAGGGAAGTGTTTTAGGTTAGCAGGTAAAGTGTTTAGGAGAAAGTATATTAGTGGTATGGTAAGTATTTTTAACAGGAATCTGGTCAGGCATTGGGGAAGCACTTTGGGCCAAATAGGGAGCACGACAGGTAAGTTGAATTTTAATGTATTTGTTAGCACGGGGAGTTTTAGGATCTTCACAGACCTACCCACCCGCATCCTGTATCAGTTGTTGTTGCCGGGAGTGCTCAGGCGTCTTGCCTCGGAACACAAATGGTCATTAACATTCCCCGCACGCACCATCGCAACCATCTGGGCCAACATCTTTAATTGGTACACCCCACATAACGTAGGTCATTTTGACTTCAGATTTAGACACAGGATTGTCTTTACATCCGCAGCACTGCACGCATTTCTTCCCGACAGCTACGCTGCGGACTGCCCCGTGTGCCACGGACCCCCATACTCATACTTACCTGGCAGGGGCGACACCATGATCAGGAAGGTGGTTCACCCAGGGCGAGGCTCGTCCATTGCACAAACAGGATGTGCTGACCCCTGTGAATTCCCCAAATGTGGGAATCTCAACTGCATAATTTCTGGTAGTGGGGGACTGCGTTCGCGCTCTCCCCTCTTGTTTTTTGTCAGAGGAAAAAAAAAAAAACCCAAAGGGTCGTTTCCATGTACGCCGCTCGTGCTCCGGTCCCTCCGCCGGGCGCTTTGCGCGGGCGCCGCTTTGGACCGTTGACGGGAGGGTCAGCGTGGGGAGAGCCCACTGCTCCCCGAACCCATTGTGGGCATCGCTTCTCGGCCTTTTGGCTAAGATCAAGTGTAGTATCTGTTCTTATCAGTTTAGGCAAGGCAAGGCAAGGCAAGTTTATTTGTAGAGCACATTTCATACACAAGGCAATTCAAAGTGCTTCACAGCAGGTAAAATGCATTCAAATCACAAAGAAATTACAGAAACAGAAATACAATAAAATTAACTAAATTAAAAAGTATCAATCCAACTGATTTTCTAAACTAATAAAATCACAAACAAAAGAGAAGAGTGCAAAGAAAAAATCCTTTCAGTCATATGCGCAGCTAAACAAAACAGTTTTTAGCTTAGATTTGAACATTGTCAGAGTAGAAGCCTGTCTCACATCTTCAGGAAGACTGTTCCAGATTTTAGCTGCATAAAACTGAAACGCAGATTCCCCATGTTTTGTCCTGACTCTGGGCACCAGCAGGAGGCCGGTCCCTGAGGTCCTCAGAGTCCGAGATGGTTCATATGGCACTAACATATCCAAGATGTACTTTGGTGCTAGGCCATGGAGAGACTTGTACACAAGCAGAGCTGCTTTAAAGTCTATTCTCTGAGCCACAGGGAGCCAGTGCAGAGACCTGAGAACAGGACTAATGTGATCATACTTCCTGGTTCTAGTCAGGACCCGAGCAGCAGCGTTCTGGATGTACTGCAGCTGTTTTACAGCTCGTTTGGAGAGGCCAGTGAGCGGCCCTTACAGTCTAATCTACTGGAGACAAACGCGTGGATAAGTCTCTCTAAATCTGGTTTTGACACTATATTTTTGATTTTGGCAATGTTTTTTAGATGGTAAAAAGCTGCTGATGTTATTGATTTGACGTGGCTATGAAAGTTCAAGTCTGAGTCCATTATTACCCCCAGATTTCTAATTTGGTTTGTAGGTTTTAGAGCGAGACTCTGGAGGTGACCGCTAACACTTTCTCTTTGTTTCTGTGGGCCAAAAACGATTATTTCAGTCTTGTCTGAGTTCAGCTGGAGAAAGTTGTTTTGCATCCACAAACTGATCTGTTGGATGCAGTGACAGAGTGAATCTACTGGTCCATAGTCACCTGCCGATAGTGAAACATAGATCTGAGTGTCGTCTGCATAATTGTGATAGGACACATTTTCACTGCGCATCAACTGACCTAACGGCAGCATGTAGAGGTTGAACAGAAGGGGACCCAGGACTGACCCTTGGGGCACTCCACAGGTCAGGGCCATGTGGTCTGAGACACAGCTACCAATTTCAACAAAGTACTTCCTGTCTTCCAGATAGGACCTTAACCAGTTTAGGGCAGTGCCAGTGATGCCCACCCAGTCCTCTAGTCTCTGTAAGAGGATCCCATGATCGACAGTGTCAAAAGCAGCACTCAGATCTAACAGAATTAAGACTGAGGCTTTGCCCGTGTCAGTGTTCAGGCGGATGTCATTTGTCACCTTGACAAGAGCAGTCTCAGTGCTGTGATGAGGTCTAAAACCTGACTGAAAAACATCAAATGAGTTGTTTATTAAGAGGAAATCTGTGAGCTGTTGGTAAACAACCTTTTCAAGGACTTTGCCCAAAAATGGCAGATTAGAGATGGGCCGGTAATGACTCAGTACTGCGGCATCAAGACTGCTCTTCTTTAGGAGAGGCTTTATGACCGCAGTTTTCAAAGACATTGGGAATGTTCCAGATTGAAGCGACATGTTAACTATGTGAGTGAATGGTGCTAACAAACTGTTCAGCACAGACTTTAGAAATCTGGTGGGTAACACATCAAGGCAGCATGTAGATGAACTCAGACTGGTGATGATCTCATGGACAGTTTTGTCAGTTACTGGTGCAAAGTGAGTTAGCTCTAAGTGTCTTGGTGGTTTTAGGGTAATTTTTTTCATTGTGGGATTTATAGCATTTTTAATGCCCTGAACTTTGTCATTAAAGAATAATGCAAACTCATTACACTTGGATGTGGAAATGAGTTCTAACGGCAGCTGAGCTGGAGGGTTTGTTAATCTGTTTACTGTGGCAAACAGGACACGCGAGTTGTTACTGCAGCTTCCAATTATTTCAGAAAAATATCTTTCCCTAGTTCTACATAAGATTAGGTTGTACATGTTCAGCTTTTCTTTGTAAATCTCTTTTTGAACCTGGAGCTTTGACTTGCGCCATTTCCGTTCGGCCCTGCGGCACTCCCTTTTCTGTGCCCTGACCGAATCATCATTTCTCCACGGCGCCTTCTGCTTATTTTTAACCATTTTAGCCTTTATAGGGGCGATGGTGTCCAGAACATTCAAAACACTAGATGTAACAGAGTTCAACAAATCATTTACATTAGAACATGAGACATTTTCAAAGTTTATCATTTCCATAAACAGTGCACCTGTGCCATCACTTATGTGTCTCCTCTGAACAACTGCAGGACCAACCGGAGGTTGGGGAGAAACAGACAGGTCAAAGAAGACACAGAAATGATCAGACAGAGCAACATCGATCACATTAACATTTGAAATATTTACCCCCTTTGTAATTATGAGATCTAGAGTGTGTCCTTTGCTGTGGGTGGGGCCTCTCACATGCTGAGTAAGACTGAAGGTTTCAAGGACAGCATCAAGCTCTTTAGCGTTTCTGTCACAAATATTATCAACATGCACGTTGAAATTACCTGTAATGACCAAACCATCAAAGTCTGTGCATATGACTGAAAGCATCTCAGTAAAATCATCAATAAAACTTTGGCAGTGCTGGGGAGGCTTGTATAAAACAATGAAGAGAATGGATGGAGACCGTTTTAGCTCCATTTTAAAGGAGACATACTCAAATGATGAAAACACCCCAAAAGACAACCTGCGGGTAATTATTTCATCTCTAAAGACAGCACAGACTCCACCCCCTTTTTTGTTTTCTCGTGTTTCAGATTCAAACTTAAAGTTGGGTGGAGCAGATTCTATCAGAACTACATTTCCTGTGTTTTTGTCAAGCCATGTTTCAGTTAAAAACATAAAATCAAGATCATAAGAAGAAATAAAATTATTAATTAAGAGAGATTTGTTACATAAGGATCTGACATTTAGCACAGCAAGTTTCAGACTAGTTTCAGTGGGACTGGGCTTTATCTTTTCACAGGGAATATGAATCACATTTCTCAGATTGGGCCTGACTCGCATTTTGTTTTTCCATCTGTGTGATGATGTGACTACAGAAATAGCACTAGGGGGGGCTCTTTTTACATAGGGCCCCAGGTTGGTTAGATTTTTAATGTGACAATAAGTCCCGGCAACGCTGAGACCCAGTGCATCCTAGCTATGGGAGATACCAGGTGAAAGGCGAGGTTGGATGGGTGTTGGGGCTTTTGTTGGTGTAGTCGGCTTGTGCAGGGAAGAGTTATGAATTGACATAACTCTTGATCTTGCTATTATGGGCGTGAGTGGAGCCATCTTAAGTCCTGATTTGATCAGACTTTCGAAATGGTTGGGAAGGCCCATGGGTGAGAGTGGAGATGAGAAGGAGAGTGAGGAGTCTGCAGTGGGAGTAGTTGCAGGGGGAACCCAGGGCTGGTCTGAAGGCAGGGGCGATGACAGGGATGTAGTCGAGCCTGTCACAGATGGGTCCGAGGCCTTTGAAGATTGTTGCGGTGCTGTTGCTGATGAGTCCTTCGCTGGAGGCGGTGGAGGTGAAGGTGGAGCAGCTGGAGCTGAATCCTTTGCTGGTGGTGGTGGAGCAGCTGCTGATGAATCCTTTGGTGGAGGCTGAGGTTGTGGTGCTGTTGATCTTGAAACATTGGCTCGGTCTCTGGCTGATGGAGCAGGAATTCTTCTCTCATTCCTCTCTTCTCTAACTATCTGCTCAGGACCCTGTCCAGGCCCAGTCCAATGCCTCAGAGCGTGGAGCAGGTTCTCTGTCAGCACTCCACTCACTCCACCTCTGCACCCTCACTCCACCTCTGCACCCTCACTCCACCTCTGCACCGTCACTCCACCTCTGCACCCTCACTCCACCTCTGCACCGTCACTCCACCTCTGCACCGTCACTCCACCTCTGCACCCTCACTCCACCTCTGCACCGTCACTCCACCTCTGCACCCTCACTCCACCTCTGCACCGTCACTCCACCTCTGCACCGTCACTCCACCTCTGCACCCTCACTCCACCTCTGCACCCTCACTCCACCTCTGCACCCTCACTCCACCTCTGCACCCTCACTCCACCTCTGCACCGTCACTCCACCTCTGCACCCTCACTCCACCTCTGCACCCTCACTCCACCTCTGCACCCTCACTCCACCTCTGCACCCTCACTCCACCTCTGCATAGGTGGGGGCCCCTCTCGTTTCCAGAATAGATAGAAGTTCTCAATGTAGTGCAGTCCTCTAGGGGCACACTCTTTGGACAGCCATGTGTTCAGCTGAAGCAGCTAAACTTATTTCTCTTCCTGTCGATGTTTGGAAGAGGTCCACTTATGAATGTTTTGATTTCCATTTTATCAGCACGTCGAATAACTTCAAGAAGTCTTTTTTCTAAACTTCAGTCTGTTCTCGCCGCATGTCCACTGCACCACGAGCACAACCAGCTGTTTAGCTCCTCGATGTTTAGCCAAAACATTTGGAAGGAGTGATGTTATCTCACTCACTGTGGTGCTTGGAAAACAGTGTGTGTTGATCTTTTCATGCGTCACGTGACTTATCGCACCATCTCCAATAAGCAAAGCCTGTGTCTCTGTGACCTTGAAGAATGGCACAGAACTTCCCACTGTCTGCGGCATTTTGGCCACGTCATGTATTACATTTTAATGTTAAAATAAAAAATAAAAAAAATCTGTTTGTGAGCTGTATTTTAGGTGACTTTACGTTATATTTGTATTGTTTAGGCTTTGCCCCAAGTTTGTTCCAAGACACAGCCTGGTCCTTCTGGTTTTTAGACAGTTTTGGAAACGACAAAGAGTCACTGAGGTTTAGTTGTAAAAAGTGTGCTCTTCTTACCATCGGTTGACACAGGAATTGTATCGTGAAGACCTTTTTCAGATTCCAAAACAAATATCCGTGTTTTCAGCTCATTAATTTCTTGTTGATATTTCCGACAGCGTTCACAGTCTCTCTTCCTTCTTCTCCCGGACATGTCGCTGGCGTCAGATATGTCGTTAAAACTGGAAAAATAAGTAAAGAAGCGATGGCAAGCTGGATGGAGCGAGCAAGAACGCGTCTGCACTCTTCAGAAGCAGGAAGTGAAACCAATTCCCCGACCGGCGTGTCCCGAGCCGCAACTTATTTCCGGTTTATATGCAGCCGATGACCAACTGACGCACGGCGCAACAGCATGATGATGTAACATAAAGTAGAGGAATGAATGACCATCTGACATTCCTCAGGAATGCCTTGTTTGATCTACGGGCAAACTGCAGATCAAACAGAGGAACACCTCCTGAAGGATCACAGGGGTTCCTAGTGCCTGTTGTCACACCACAGGCCCCTGGGCGGAGCCACATGCAGTGACCTGACTAAGTCTTAGATAACAATCTGAGACCAGCCAGAATAACTCTGGACGGACATTAACCTTCTTTGCGTGGACAATGTGTTACAGATATGCTACAATTGATGAAAATGAGAAGAAGTGTGAACTACCAAGAATTTCATGTGAAGTGTACTGTTTCCTAACTTTGTCTTATAATTAACACTGTTTTATGTTATTTAGAGTGAAACCAGAGTATATGCACCAAAGGTAGAAGAAAATGTATGTTTCTAAGGGAATAATATACACAAACATCTAAAATTGTATTAACCTGAATGAAATGTTAACACAAAGTTATTGCCAAAGAGAAACCGTGCTGCAGCAGCCCCCGCCCCTTTTCCTTTTTAGTCACGCCCCCGGCGCAAAGTTAGAAAAGGCGCAGTCGTCTGAAGACGCTCTCTTGTTTTCCTGTCTGTTGTTCACAACATTCCTTCATCGGGAACGTTTGACGTTTCCACGTCCGAACACCGGCTCCACCACGAGCGGCACGCACCACGAGCGAGCGGCACCGCTTCTCCTCCGCTGCACCGGCGTTTCAACGTCTGAACACCGGCTCCACCACGAGCCGCACGCACCACCACGAGCCGCACGCACCACGAGCGAGCGTCACCGCTTCTCCTCCGCTGCACCGGTGTTTCCACGTCCAATCACCGGCTCCACCACGAGCGGCACGCACCACCACGAGCCGCACGCGGCTCCGCTTCTCCTCCGCTGCACCGGCGTTTCCACGCCCGAACACCGGCTCCGCGCTCCCGCACCCGCCGCCCCGGAGGTCTGTACCTGGGCGAAGGTGTGGCCCCAGCCCGCCACAGGAGCAGACACGGAGAGCGGGGCACCGGCTCCACCCGGAGAAAAGCAGCCCCATACAACCAAGGTACAGCCCCGTTTCTCTGCTTTCCCCGCTCCACAGACGGGGGCGATCTGGTCACAAAACTGGACTCAAATGCGTCTTGATTGGGCTAGAGCAACGCCGGCGTCTGGTATGTGGACTGCCGCTTCTGTCCCAACGTCTTTGTTTTGTTAGTCGTTTCCATTGTTTTGTTTTGTTCCCGCGTCTCTGTGTTGTCTTCTGTCTACATCCCTGTTCCTTCACTTCATCGGACATTACTGCACCGTCCATCGCTCATCTCCTCCCTCACTCCTGGACTATCTACTGCCCTAGCCGCCAGCTAACAGCTGGCTTAACACCTGCTGAGGTCCGTCATGGTAACGCGGGGCCTCCCTGCTGTGCAGACAAGGTCTGGGGCAACCAACGCCACTCACTCCACCAGCTTCAACACCCGGTCCACTGCTGCTTTTTCACAACTCTCTGCCCACCAGCTTCTAGTTAACCAGCTTCTAGCCACCGCCAACATTCTAACTGGATTACTCTCATCTGCTGCTACGTTCCATCTCCTCCTCGGACTATCACTCCCACGCCTCCAGGCCACCGCTCCACCAACTTCTCGCCTACTCACCTACACCGCTGCTGACCTTCACCTCCTCAACCATAACCACCGTCTCCCAGCTGCTGCTGCCTCTGCAGCTAGCTCAGCTGGGATCCTTCGCCGGCCCCGCTACATCCACAGGGGCTCTGGTCTCTCCCATAACCAACACTCCAACGACGGCTCACCTATCCCCTCACTCTGGACTAGTTTTCGCCCCCCCGTCACCCCCACCTGCCGCACTGCCAACCTCAGCAACCTCCGCCCCCCCACCCCTGCGCCCCCATCCATCTCCGCGCCCCCATCCATCTCCCTTGCACTGCTGAACTGCCGCTCCCTCTCCAACAAATCACCTGTTATATCTGAACTGCTACTGGACAATAACATTGATCTGCTTCTCCTCTGTGAAACATGGCAACAGCCCCTGGACTTCTATGCTCTCAACCAAGCCACTCCCTCCAACTACACTTACACTGCCAAACCCCGCCTCTCCGGGCGTGGGGGAGGTCTTGCTGTTATTCATAAAAAATCTACATCCATCACTGAACTGAACCTCAACCTTCCATCCATCTCATCATTTGAATACCTCGCCTTCTCCCTCCCCAACTCTATCACCGCTATCCTGATCTATCGTCCCCCAAAGTCCCACCCCTCTTTCCTCACTGAATTGTCTGAACTCCTCACCATTGCATCCTCTCTCTCTGCCCGCCTCCTACTCACTGGTGACTTCAACATCCACATTGACTGCCCCAACGCCCCACTGACATCCGACTTCCTCTCTCTCCTGGACTGCTTCCATCTCACCCAACATATTGACTTCCCCACCCATACCAAAGGCCACACTCTGGACTTAGTCTGTTCCTCTCTCCTACCCATATCTAAGCCCCACCCCCTCCCCTTCCCACTCTCTGATCATCTCTGCATCCTTTTCTCCGCCCCCCTACCCTCGCCCCACAACCCCAAAAAACGCACCATCACCTACCGCAATATCAAGTCAGTCAACCCCCTCACGCTCTCCCAGCTCATATCCTCTGCTTTCCCCCCTGACTCCCCCCCCTCTTCCCCAGACGACTATGCTGTCATGCTCAACACCACCCTCTCCGACTCCCTTGACTCCCTAGCCCCCTGGAAAACCTCCTCCGTCTCATACATCAACCCCGCCCTCTGGTACACCCCTGAACTCCGCACCATGAAGCAGACTGGCCTCCAACTCGAACGACTCCTCAAAAGAACCCGCCTCACCGTCCACGCCGAAGCTTTCAAATTACACATCTCCTCCTACCGTGACGCTCTCCAAGCCGCCAAATCTGCCCACCTCTCCACCCTCATCAACAGCTCCCACCGGAGCCCTCGCACCCTGTTCTCCACCGTCAACAAGCTGCTCCAGCCACCGGACATCACTCCACCCTCCTCCCCTGACCTCTGCAACTCTTTCCTCCTTGCCTTCAATGACAAAATTTCCAAAATCAACAGCTCCATGACTGCCGTCTCCATTAACTCCATCACCACCCCCACCCCTGCCCCCCCTCCTCTCCCTGACCACCCACCCTTCCCTCCCCTCACCACCTTCTCCTCTGTTAACTCCTCTCATATCATAGACCTCATCACCGCTTCCAAAACCACCACCTGCTCTCTCGACCCCCTCCCAACGACTCTAACCAAGGCCTGCCTCCCTGCTCTCATCCCCCATCTCACCACCCTCTTCAACCAGTCTTTATCCCTCGGCCATGTTCCTTCATCTACAAACTGGCCTCCATCACCCCCATCCTCAAAAAACCCACCCTAGACTCCGCCAACCTCTCCAACTACCGCCCCATCTCCAACCTGCCGTTCCTCTCAAAAACGCTGGAACGCATCGTCGCCGCCCAACTTCACACCCACCTCCAGTCAAACAACCTCTATGAACCCCACCAATCTGGCTTCCGCCCACTTCACAGCACTGAACCAGCCCTGGTAAAAGTACTCAACGATCTCCTCACCTCTGCAGACTCCGGGGCCCTCAACATCCTGTTACTACTAGACCTCAGCGCAGCCTTTGACACTATAAACCATTCCATCCTCCTACAAAGGCTGCGCCAACTGGGTGTTGAGGGCTCTGCACTTGACTGGCTCACATCCTACCTCACCAACAGGCAAGAGTTCATTTCCCTCTCCGGTCACTCATCTACCCTCTCCCCAGTAACGCAGGGTCCCCCAGGGCTCAGTCCTCGGGCCCCTCCTCTTCATCTGCTACATCTTCCCCCTTGGTCACATCCTCCGCCAACTCAACCTGGACTTTCACTGCTACTTTGACGACACCCAGATATACCTCACCACCAAATCCACCCACACCCTCCCCTCAGCCACATCCACACCCCCTCACCCACACCCACACCCCCTCACCCACACCCACACCCTCCCCTCACCCACACCCCCCCTCACCCACACCCTCCCCTCAGCCACACCCAAACCTGCATCTCTACAATAAAATCATGGCTCACTCTCAACTTCCTCAAACTGAACAGTGACAAAACAGAGCTCCTCCTCATTGGCACCAAATCCACTCTCAATAAAACTGGTCCCTTTTCACTCAGCATCGACACCTCGACCATCACCCCCTCTACCCTGGTACGCAATCTCGGTGTCATCATGGACCCCACCCTCTCCTTCACTCCCCATGTCAGCCACATCGTCAAGACCTCATACTTCCACCTCCGCCGCATCGCCAAAATCCGACACTGCCTCACCCTCCCCGCTGCTGAATCCCTCATCCATGCCTTCATCTCCTCCCGCCTCCACTACTGCAACTCCCTCCTCCCTGGCATCTCCTCCCATTCCCTCCATAGACTCCAAATGGTCCAAAACTCCGCTGCCCGCCTCCTCACCCACACCCGCCTCCTCACCCACACCCGCCTCCTCACCCACACCCGCCTCCTCACCCACACCCGCCTCCTCACCCACACCCGCCTCCTCACCCACACCCGCCTCCTCACCCACACCCGCCTCCTCACCCACACCCTCCTCCTCACCCACACCCGCCTCCTCACCCACACCCGCCTCCTCACCCACACCCGCCTCCTCACCCACACCCGCCTCCTCACCCACACCCGCCTCCTCACCCACACCCTCCTCCTCACCCACACCCGCCTCCTCACCCACACCCGCCTCCTCACCCACACCCGCCTCCTCACCCACACCCGCCTCCTCACCCACACCCGGTCCCGTGATCACATCACTCCCGTTCTCCGCTCTCTCCACTCTCTCCCCATCAAGCAGCGCATAAACTTTAAAATACTCCTCCTCACCTTCAAAGCTCTTCACCACCTTGCCCCCCCCCCTACCTGTCTGACCTCCTCATCCCCCACCGCCCCACCCGAGCTCTCCGATCCTCCTCCTCTCTCACCCTGACTGCACCAACATCCCGACTCAAAAGTTTTGGCGACAGAGCATTCTCCCGAACAGCACCCCGACTCTGGAACTCCCTCCCCCCCCGTCCCACTCGCCCTCACTCACAACATTCAAATCCCGCCTAAAAACATGACCTCTTCACCCAAGCCTATGACCTCCCCTACCCCTAGCCTCCTCTACCCCATTGCCTACTCTTCTACCCCCTGTTACATCCCCATCTTTTTCTCTCTACTTCTTCTGTCTTGTTCATTTTATCTGTATATTAATGTGTATTGTACATGTTGTCCCCCCTGTCTGTAAATACCCCCCCTTTTTTATTATGTTCAGCGTCTTTGGGTCACTGAAAAGCGCTATATAAATAAAAGTTATTATTATTATTATTATTATTGACCTTTTTCCTTTCGTCTTGACAGGGAAAGAAATCCCGCACACTGTGTTACTTGCAAATAAAAATGTATTCGTAAAGAGGCAACGTTTCGGCAACTGGGCCTTCGTCAGGCAAATGGGAAACTGAGGAGTTAAAAAGGAGTGGCCTAAAAAATAGGGGTGGCCAATCACAGATGTTTTAGAACAACTAACACTAACATGATCATACACGTTAACAATACCCAAAACGATAGACAAATAGTGACAACTCATGATGAATTACACATACGTCAAAAATAGTGATTAATACAGTACAAAATGTATAGCAGAATAAAAGTATACATAAATGTGTTGAATAAAGTAAACAGGTCAATGGGAAAACCCTGTGAGTTATATTCAAAACTGCACGTGTACTGCACGTGTACTGCACGTGTGCTGCACGTGTGCTGCACGCGGGCTGCACGCGGGCTGCACGCGGGCTGCACGCGGGCTGCACGCGGGCTGCACGCGGGCTGCACGCGGGCTGCACGTGTACTGTATGTGTACTGCAGATCATCCTCAGAGCTGTTACAGGGAAATGTTGAGATTGAACTCGTCATTCAGCCCCTGAGGAGCCAGTGTCTGCAGGGCATGAATCCAAAACACTTTGCGCTGTTTTAATAGTAAGTCGTGGTCCCTCCTCTTAGGGAGGAACATGTTCAATACTGCAAAAACTGAGTTACAGACGTTGTGTTGACGGTCGTTAAAATGATGGTTCCTGATGGTTTTGCCGACATAGGCCAGGCCTCAGGGACACGGGCCGGGCCTCAGGGACACGGGCCACAGGGACACGGGCCGGGCCTCAGGGACACGGGCCTCAGGGACACGGGCCGGGCCTCAGGGACACGGGCCACAGGGACACGGGCCGGGCCTCAGGGACACGGGCCACAGGGACACGGGCCGGGCCTCAGGGACACGGGCCGGGCCTCAGGGACACGTGCCGGGCCTCAGGGACACGGGCCGGGACAGGAGCGTTTGGGAGGAGGACAGGAGCGTTTGGGAGGAAGACAGGAGCGTTTGGGAGGAAGACAGGAGCGTTTGGGAGGAAGACAGGAGCGTTTGGGGAGGAGGACTCTGCCCTGTCCTCCACTATCCTGTCCTCCTCTGCCCTGTCCTCCTCTGCCCTATCCTCTGCCCTGTCCTCCTCTACCCTGTCCTCCTCTGTCCTGTCCTCCACTATCCTGTCCTCCTCTCTCCTGTCCTCCTCTACCCTGTCCTCCTCTGTCCTGTCTTACTCTGTCCTGTCCTCCACTATCCTGTCCTCCTCTGTCCTGTCCTCCTCTCCCCTGTCCTCCTCTCCCCTGTCCTCCTCTGCCCTGTCCTCCTCTCTCCTGCCCTCCTCTGTCCCGTCCTCTGTCCCACCCACTCGTGTCCCCACCAGCTCTCTTCGTGAGCCCTTGGGTGAGTATAACTACATAAATCATGTGTTCTTGGTTTGTGTGGAGTCACACAGAGTCACACCGTGTAGAGGAGCAGTCACTTCTGTTTCATTTCATGTCTTTTCCTTTAGTAGTGGCTGAAGAGGACGCGCTGGAGAGGACAATGTTCAGCATCTCCGTCCAATCAACACGTGGATGTGTGTAATGTGTCTGTAACGCTTTAGCTCCATTTTGGATGTACCATGTGTTAAAAAGGTTTGTCTTTTATTCCAGCCGTGTCTGCACCAGTCGCTGCTGAGCTCCATCATCCTCAGGTTTACAGAAGTTCACACACAGATGTCCTGCCATGAAAGACACTTTGGGACACGTTCTGTCCTGTGCATGAGTTCAGTTGTTCCTGACCCTGTTCAGGTCCTGCTCTGAATTCATGCATCTGTGATGAGAGTAAGTCATATTATCTGGTGTTCAATATGAATGAGTGAGAGCTTCTTCTGCTCATTCACACTAACATTGCTAAATAAAACAGCCATATAAACTTACTTATGATATAAACAACAGGTCAAATGTAAGTGTGCGTTGTTACTAACGGCTAAATATGACTCATTATTCTTCTTCTTCTCTTACAGCAGCTGCACAGTCCAAACAGACTGTTCTGGAGGAACCACAGGACGGTAAGAGCTTTTACTTGTTGCTTATTCACTGTAAGATCAAAGTTGATCAAACGTATCATACATTTCTTTCCTCTCTTCAGCTGCTGCAGATGTGCTGCCCCTTAAGCCTCCAGTGCCACTTCCACAGGAGCTGAGGTTTGTTCCGCCCGAGTCTGGAAGTACTTCAGCTCCAGGTCTGACATTTTAATAGAATAATCTAAACAAACATAAAGCTATATTGTGGTGTTTTAGTTGTTTCAGATGCAGCTCGTCCCACACATTCTGCATCTGATGCTCCTGGAGAAGAGAGAACCCAAAGTGAGTGAGCTCCATGTGTGTCTGTGTCTGTCTCAGTCAAACCATCACAGAGTGAACAGATGAATGCTTCATGCTCCATGTGTGTCTGTCTCAGTCAAACCATCACAGAGTGAACAGATGAATGCTTCATGCTCCATGTGTGTCTGTCTCAGTCAAACCATCACAGAGTGAACAGATGAATGCTTCATGCTCCATGTGTGTCTGTCTCAGTCAAACCATCACAGAGTGAACAGATGAATGCTTCATGCTGACTGTAGTTTGACAGCCAGTGCAGTGGTTCTAAATGTGTGTCATGTCTTGTATTTCACGTGTTGCTTATCACTAAAACATTCATCTGTTTTGTTCTGTAGTTCCTCCTCCAGTGAAGCTTCAGCCGCAGTCGTCACAACAGGCCGCCTCCCCCTCCACTGTCCCTGAGCCAATCAGCCAACAGCACGCTACACCCGACCACAAAACTACATATTTATCATTACATCATCATCACATCAGATTATTAAATGCCACATCTTCACTCAACATCAGCCCGAAAAACTGGAGCAAACACAGACACTCTGGCAGCACCACCACAACTCTGCCTGTTGTCACCATGACAACTGCCGTCACCACGACGACTGCCGTCACCACGACACCTGCCACAGTGAAGCCTCCTCCTCAGACCATCACCTCACCTCCTACAGTTCTGACCATCACCGTCTCTTTCTCAGGACGCCCTGAGCAGCAGCAGCAGCCCTGAAGAAACACCACCTTTAAGGACTTTGTGGACACAGAGTTCTTCCACAGGGAGCTGGAGGCCACAAGACAGAGAGAGGAAAAAGGAAGCAGCAGAAGAGGAAGAGAGAGGAGTCACCTGCCCCAGGGAGAACGTGCAGGTTCTGCCCCAGGGAGAACGTGCAGGTTCTGCAAACTGGTGCTGAAGCAGGCCCTCACAGTCCTCACATCCACACATACTTCCCTGGACTGTATATATCTGTATATTTATTGTAAATACTACTGTCAAGTAATGAATGCTGTCTGAATTGTAAATAAATGAAACTTAATATTTCTGGTATTTCCCTGTCAATAAATATTCTTAAAAGTATATGTTATTGTGTTTTCTTATATAATAATACAATAATATTCCATACATGATTGAGATATCATATCATTAATAATATGAGTCAATGTTTTATTTCTCTGCAGAACATAAACTGAACACAATAGTACAGTTCAGTGCTGCAGTGTTAGAGATGTGATAGTGTGACCTCTGACCCCTGCGGACTAAACTCCCTGTTTCTGACCCACTCCAAGTTTATTCATGCAGAAGATGTGACGTGGGTAAATCTCTTAAGGTGAAGCAGAAATCACTATTTGTGATCAATTTGTGATTTTATTAATATTGCAAATCAGTCCCAGCAGCTGCATGTGAGTCCTTCTCATGATCTGACCTTTAACAAGTGCAAACTGACACACCAACTCATAAACTTTATACATTTAAAGTTTGAACTCATAAACTTTATACATTTAAAGTTTGAACTCATAAACTTCATATATTTAAAGTTTGAACTCATAAACTTCATATATTTAAAGTTTTGATCCTTTGAAACGTTCCTCTTCTTCTGGGCACAGCAGGATTTGAACTCTGGTCTCTTGAGATGAATTTGTGAACAACACGAATCTCTGCATTCTGATTGGTTGGCCTTCATCACAGTGGCACATGGCACACAGGCTCATTCTGATTGGCTGACGCTCTATGCCCACTATCCACGGCTGGCCCCCGCGTGACAAGCGGAGATACTGTCCACTATACTAACGAGGACATATGGGGCTGCAGGGGGGCCCCTTTTTTTTTTTTTTTTTTTTTTGGGCGTGTGTGTCGGTGTCTTTTTCCCCCGATCTCTGTGATGAAAAGTTTGAAGGACTACGCCGACAATTCCGCCGCTCCTCCCTCTTTTCTAGGAATAAACCATCGAGTTTGGAATGAACCGTGTCAAAGATTGAAGCAAACATAAAAGGAGGCTTTGTTTCTGCCCGGTTTCGAGCCGAGGACCTTTCGCGCGTTAGGCGAACGTGTTAACCGCTACACTACAGAAACGACGTGCGAGCCTGTCGTGTCCCTTTTGCCGCGCGACCGCCGATGCAAATGAGCGCGTGAACAGAAGTACACTGCCCGTGATGAAGCCCCGTGTGCCCTCAAGTACTGGACGCCGTGTGGCGCTGCAACGTGGCACTCTTGTTTCTCTTCAGAGCGTATAAATCTTTCGCCTTTTACTAAAGATTTCCGTGGAGAGGGACAACAAGAGATCTTTCCAATTTTTTGATGCCCTGCTTCAATGCGGGGCTTTTCTACCTATGTCTAAAGCAAGCAAGCGGTCATCCTCCAAGAGCAAAGGTTGTGTCTTGTCGGCCTTTAAACATGCCCTTGCGTACCCTCCGTTTGGCATCCCGTGTTCAAGAACTTTAAAAGTAAAAAAGAGTGCTTAGAACGCACAGACTTGCGTGTGTATCGCTGCCGTTTAACCTGGGGCTCAATCGTCGGGTGGAAGCTGGTCCATGCAAATGGCCGGAAGGACCATGCTGCCACATTGCCTCTTCCAGGGCCTGGGCCTTGGCTCGGAGCGGAGCAACTCATACTTACCTGGCAGGGGCGACACCATGATCAGGAAGGTGGTTCACCCAGGGCGAGGCTCGTCCATTGCACAAACAGGATGTGCTGACCCCTGTGAATTCCCCAAATGTGGGAATCTCAACTGCATAATTTCTGGTAGTGGGGGACTGCGTTCGCGCTCTCCCCTCTTGTTTTTTGTCAGAGGAAAAAAAAAAAAACCCAAAGGGTCGTTTCCATGTACGCCGCTCGCGCTCCGGCCCCTCCGCCGGGCGCTTTGCGCGGGCGCCGCTTTGGACCGTTGACGGGAGGGTCAGCGTGGGGAGAGCTCACTGCTCCCCGAACCCATTGTGGGCATCGCTTCTCGGCCTTTTGGCTAAGATCAAGTGTAGTATCTGTTCTTATCAGTTTAATATCTGATACGTCCCCTACCCGGGGACCATATATTAACCCTTTATGCGCGAGAGATTATGGATGAAATGAATGTATAAATAAAAAAATTCCTGAGATACAGAGAACTGAAGCCGGGGCACAGCTCTGGGTCGACAGTGCCCCTGGAGGCCCGTAGAAGCTCCACACTCCAGTTGATTCTTGGATAAAAGGGCACCCAGCCGGTCTCGAACTCGCGTGAGGCGGAGCAGGGATCTTCCACCCCGCACACGGCCAGACTCTTCCCGGCCAGGGAGCACCTTCTGCGGGTCGGAGGCTCCGGGTCGGAGGCCCTGGAGCCTGGAGCCCTCACCGGGCCCCGAACTCGGCTGCCGGAGGCAGTGCAGTGCCTCATGGATAAAAGGGCACCCAGCCGGTCTCGAACTCGCGTGAGGCGGAGCAGGGATCATCCACCCCGCACACGACCAGACTTTGCCCGGGGAAGGGCCACTCTGGCTGGGCATGGCCCCCACTGAGCACCCCCTGGAACCCCCGGAGCACCTCCAGAGCCACCCCCCACTCTCCCCAGACTATGCCCGGGGAAGGGCCACTCTGGCTGGGCATGGCCTCCACTGAGCACCCCCTGGAGCCCCCGGAGCACCTCCAGAGCCACCCCCCACTCTCCCCAGACTATGCCCGGGGAAGGGCCACTCTGGCTGGGCATGGCCTCCGCCGAGCACCCCCTGGAACCCCTGGAGCTCCTCCAGAGCCACCCCCCCCTCCTCCAGACTCACCCCGGGGAAGGGCCACTCTGGCTGGGCATGGCCTCCACTGAGCACCCCCTGGAGCCCCCGGAGCACCTCCAGAGCCACCCCCCACTCTCCCCAGACTCACCCCGGGGAAGGGCCACTCTGGCTGGGCATGGCCTCCGCTGAGCACCCCCTGGAACCCCTGGAGCCCCCGGAGCACCTCCAGAGCCACCCCCCACTCCTCCAGACTCTGCCCGGGGAAGGGACACTCTGGCTGGGCATGGCCTCCACTGAGCACCCCCTGGAGCCCCCGGAGCACCTCCAGAGCCACCCCCCACTCTCCCCAGACTATGCCCGGGGAAGGGCCACTCTGGCTGGGCATGGCCTCCACTGAGCACCCCCTGAAGCCCCCGGAGCACCTCCAGAGCCACCCCCCACTCTCCCCAGACTATGCCCGGGGAAGGGCCACTCTGGCTGGGCATGGCCTCCACTGAGCACCCCCTGGAGCCCCCGGAGCACCTCCAGAGCCACCCCCCACTCTCCCCAGACTATGCCCGGGGAAGGGCCACTCTGGCTGGGCATGGCCTCCGCCGAGCACCCCCTGGAACCCCTGGAGCCCCTCCAGAGCCACCCCTCACTCCTCCAGACTCACCCCGGGGAAGGGCCACTCTGGCTGGGCATGGCCTCCACTGAGCACCCCCTGGAGCCCCCGGAGCACCTCCAGAGCCACCCCCCACTCCTCCAGACTCACCCCGGGGAAGGGACACTCTGGCTGGGCATGGCCTCCGCCGAGCACCCCCTGGAGCCCCCGGAGCACCCCCAGAGCCACCCCCCACTCTCCCCAGACTCACCCCGGGGAAGGGACACTCTGGCTGGGCATGGCCTCCACTGAGCACCCCCTGGAACCCCTGGAGCCCCGGGAGCACCTCCAGAGCCACCCCCCACTCTCCCCAGACTCTGCCCGGGGAAGGGCCACTCTGGCTGGGCATGGCCTCCGCCGAGCACCCCCTGGAGCCCCCGGAGCACCTCCAGAGCCACCCCCCACTCCTCCAGACTCACCCCGGGGAAGGGACACTCTGGCTGGGCATGGCCTCCACTGAGCACCCCCTGGAACCCCTGGAGCCCCTGGAGCACCTCCAGGGCCACCCCCCCACTCCACCAGACTCAGCCCCGACCCGGGCACACTCTTCCCCGGGTCCTGGGCTCCGGGACTCCGGGGATGACCACCGGGGACCAGGCTCTCCCTCCGAACCCGGGGACCCACCCTTAAGCACCCCCTCGCGGGCTAAACCCCTTAGGGGCAGCCGCCTGGAAGCCCGTGCCCTTGGTACTCTTAACCACACTTTGAAATTTTTCGAGTATAGTGTACTATTTCGGTTTTTACTCTAAGTCCCTCAGGGGTATAGTGTACTATACTATGATGGTCAGATCACCTCCAGGCCCCAGGGGAGTGCTTTTCTGGGGTCAAACAGTGCACTGATGATGGGGGATTATTTCATTTTGCTCATTTTGGTGTTTTTTCACATTTTAACCCATTTTCACCCATTTTGCTCACCCTGCACTCTGCCGCATATGAGGCCGGGGAAGGGCCACTCTGGCTGAGCATGGCCTCCGCTGAGCACCCCCTGGAGCCCCTGGAGCCCCCGGAGACCCTCCAGAGCCACCCCCCACTCCTCCAGACTCACCCCGGGGAAGGGACACTCTGGCTGGGCATGGCCTCCGCCGAGCAGCCCCTGGAGCCCCCAGAGACCCTCCAGAGCCACCCCCCACTCTCCCCAGACTCACACCGGGGAAGGTCCACTCTGGCTGGGCATGGCCTCCGCCGAGCACCCCCTGGAGCCCCCGGAGCACCCCCAGAGCCACCCCCCCACTCTCCCCAGACTCTGCCCGGGGAAGGGCCACTCTGGCTGGGCATGGCGTCCACCAAGCACCCCCTGGAGCCCCCCGGAGCACCTCCAGAGCCACCCCCCACTCCTCCAGACTCACCCCGGGGAAGGGACACTCTGGCTGGGCATGGCCTCCACCAAGCACCCCCTGGAGCCCCCGGAGCACCTCCAGAGCCACCCCCCACTCCTCCAGACTCACCCCGGGGAAGGGACACTCTGGCTGGGCATGGCCTCCGCCGAGCACCCCCTGGAACCCCTGGAGCCCCCGGAGGCCCTCCAGAGCCACCCCCCACTCTCCCCAGACTCTGCCCGGGGAAGGGACACTCTGGCCGGGCATGGCCTCCGCCGAGCACCCCCTGGAACCCCTGGAGCCCCCGGAGCAGCTCCAGAGCCACCCCCCACTCTCCCCAGACTCTGCCCGGGGAAGGGACACTCTGGCCGGGCATGGCCTCCGCCGAGCACCCCCTGGAACCCCCGGAGCCCCTCCAGGGCCACCCCCCACTCTCCCCAGACTCTGCCCGGGGAAGGGCCACTCTGGCTGGGCATGGCCTCCACCAAGCACCCCCTGGAGCCCCCGGAGCACCTCCAGAGCCACCCCCCACTCCTCCAGACTCACCCCGGGGAAGGGACACTCTGGCTGGGCATGGCCTCCGCCGAGCACCCCCTGGAACCCCTGGAGCCCCTCCAGGGCCACCCCCCACTCCTCCAGACTCACCCCGGGGAACGTCCACTCTGGCTGTGCATGGCCTCCGCTGACCACCCCCTGGAACCCCTGGAGCCCCCGGAGCACCTCCAGAGCCATCCCCCACTCCTCCAGACTCACCCCGGGGAAGGGACACTCTGGCTGGGCATGGCCCCCACTGAGCACCCCCTGGAACCCCTGGAGCCCCCGGAGCACCTCCACAGCCACCCCCCACTCTCCCCAGACTCACCCCGGGGAAGGGCCACTCCGGCCGGGCATGGCCTCCGCTGAGCACCGCCTGGAGCCACCTCGGAGAGCTCCGGGCCCCTGGAGCCACCATGGACAGCTCCGGGCCCCTGGAGCCACCTTGGAGAGCTCCGGGCACCTCCGGCCGGGCATGGCCCCCGCTGAGCACCCCCTGGAGCCCCCGGAGCACCTCCAGAGCCACCCCCCACTCTCCCCAGACTATGCCCGGGAAAGGGCCACTCTGGCTGGGCATGGCCTCCGCCGAGCACCCCCTGGAACCCCTGGAGCTCCTCCAGAGCCACCCCCCACTCCTCCAGACTCACCCCGGGGAAGGGCCACTCTGGCTGGGCATGGCCTCCGCTGAGCACCCCCTGGAGCCCCCGGAGCACCTCCAGAGCCACCCCCCACTCTCCCAAGACTCACCCCGGGGAAGGGCCACTCTGGCTGGGCATGGCCTCCGCTGAGCACCCCCTGGAACCCCTGGAGCCCCCGGAGCACCTCCAGAGCCACCCCCCACTCCTCCAGACTCTGCCCGGGGAAGGGACACTCTGGCTGGGCATGGCCTCCACTGAGCACCCCCTGGAGCCCCCGGAGCACCTCCAGAGCCACCCCCCACTCTCCCCAGACTATGCCCGGGGAAGGGCCACTCTGGCTGGGCATGGCCTCCGCCGAGCACCCCCTGGAGCCCCCGGAGCACCTCCAGAGCCACCCCCCACTCCTCCAGACTCTGCCCGGGGAAGGGCCACTCTGGCTGTGCATGGCCTCCACTGAGCACCCCCTGGAGCCCCCGGAGCACCTCCAGAGCCACCCCCCACTCTCCCCAGACTATGCCCGGGGAAGGGCCACTCTGGCTGGGCATGGCCTCCACTGAGCACCCCCTGGAGCCCCCGGAGCACCTCCAGAGCCACCCCCCACTCTCCCCAGACTATGCCCGGGGAAGGGCCACTCTGGCTGGGCATGGCCTCCGCCGAGCACCCCCTGGAACCCCTGGAGCCCCTCCAGAGCCACCCCCCACTCCTCCAGACTCACCCCGGGGAAGGGCCACTCTGGCTGGGCATGGCCTCCACTGAGCACCCCCTGGAGCCCCCGGAGCACCTCCAGAGCCACCCCCCACTCTCCCCAGACTATGCCCGGGGAAGGGCCACTCTGGCTGGGCATGGCCTCCGCCGAGCACCCCCTGGAACCCCCGGAGCTCCTCCAGAGCCACCCCCCACTCTCCCCAGACTCACCCCGGGGAAGGGCCACTCTGGCTGGGCATGGTCTCCACCAAGCACCCCCTGGAGCCCCCGGAGCACCTCCAGAGCCACCCCCCACTCCTCCAGACTCACCCCGGGGAAGGGACACTCTGGCTGGGCATGGCCTCCGCCGAGCACCCCCTGGAGCCCCCGGAGCACCCCCAGAGCCACCCCCCACTCTCCCCAGACTCACCCCGGGGAAGGGACACTCTGGCTGGGCATGGCCTCCACTGAGCACCCCCTGGAACCCCTGGAGCCCCGGGAGCACCTCCAGAGCCACCCCCCACTCTCCCCAGACTCTGCCCGGGGAAGGGCCACTCTGGCTGGGCATGGCCTCCGCCGAGCACCCCCTGGAGCCCCCGGAGCACCTCCAGAGCCACCCCCCACTCCTCCAGACTCACCCCGGGGAAGGGACACTCTGGCTGGGCATGGCCTCCGCCGAGCACCCCCTGGAGCCCCCGGAGCACCCCCAGAGCCACCCCCCACTCTCCCCAGACTCACCCCGGGGAAGGGACACTCTGGCTGGGCATGGCCTCCACTGAGCACCCCCTGGAACCCCTGGAGCCCCTGGAGCACCTCCAGGGCCACCCCCCCACTCCACCAGACTCAGCCCCGACCCGGGCACACTCTTCCCCGGGTCCTGGGCTCCGGGACTCCGGGGATGACCACCGGGGACCAGGCTCTCCCTCCGAACCCGGGGACCCACCCTTAAGCACCCCCTCGCGGGCTAAACCCCTTAGAGGCAGCCGCCTGGAAGCCCGTGCCCTTGGTACTCTTAACCACACTTTGAAATTTTTCGAGTATAGTGTACTATTTCGGTTTTTACTCTAAGTCCCTCAGGGGTATAGTGTACTATACTATGATGGTCAGATCACCTCCAGGCCCCAGGGGAGTGCTTTTCTGGGGTCAAACAGTGCACTGATGATGGGGGATTATTTCATTTTGCTCATTTTGGTGTTTTTTCACATTTTAACCCATTTTCACCCCTTTTGCTCACAACTTCGTACTACGGCCCGGAAAAACGACAGAGTCGATGGGTATAGTGTACTATTTCGGTTTTTACTCTAAGTCCCTCAGGGGCATATGGTGCTATACTCTGATGGTCAGATCACCTCCAGGCCCCAGGGGAGTGCTTTTCTGGGGGCAAACAGTGCACTGATGATGGGGGATTATTTCATTTTGCTCATTTTGGTGTTTTTTCACATTTTAACCCATTTTCACCCCTTTTGCTCACAACTTCATACTACGGCCCGGAAAAACTACAGAGTCCCTCGGGTATAGTGTACTATTGCCGAAAAACGACAGAGTCCCTCGGGTATAGTGTACTATTGCCGAAAAACGACAGAGTCCCTCGGGTATAGTGTACTATTGCCGAAAAACGACAGAGTCCCTCGGGTATAGTGTACTATTGCCGAAAAACGACAGAGTCCCTCGGGTATAGTGTACTATTGCCGAAAAACGACAGAGTCCCTCGGGTATAGTGTACTATTGGCTGGAAGCTCGGTTTTTTTTCTAAGACCAGCAGGGGTATATGGTACTATATTCTGGTGGTCAGATCACCTCCAGGCACCAGGGGAGTGCTTTTCTGGGGGCAAACTGTGCACTGATGATGGGGGATTATTTCATTTTGCTCATTTTGGTGTTTTTTCACATTTTAACCCATTTTCACCCCTTTTGCTCACATCTTCAAACTCGGGCCCTGATTACAAGTTCTGACCAAATGATGACAAACACGGTATTTATTATGTATTTTTTTTCTTTTTTTTTATTTTTCCAACTTATACATCCATCATTGGTGCCAGGCAGGTTGTGGAGAAAGCAGTGAAGAAAGGAGAGAGCCATCACAGAAAAGATGTCCATCCAGGGTCAAGGTACCCTGCACTTTTACATATCCAAATGACAGCATTTAAAGTTTTTTAGCGTATGGTATCTCTCGTTGCATGGAACCGCACAGAGGCCAACGCCACACTGACGGCACCTGTACTTTGTTTGCCGCCTGCCTTTGGTACGAGAGCGGTCAGAGCACACGGCGCAGTCTGGACGTCCCTCTGCTTGACAAAGCCAATGACGCTCTGTGAGTCTCTGTGGCATTTCACCCTCCGGTCTTGAGCGCCTTTCTTGTTTTTTGGAGTGATCAGCCAGTAATGCATCAATAATGTTCTGAATGTAAACCTTTAAAGGTTTGTGTGGGCCTGGAGTGGATTTGGTGTATATGATGTGTGAGTTGACAATACTTATGCTTATAATGGCATTGAATATGCGATGATACCATTTCCGGGACCTGTGTGGAAAGAGGTATGTCTTCATCCTCTGGTCAGCAGTGTCCACTCCACCCATGTAGGCGTTGTACTGGTCGACACATACAGGTCTTTTGATGTCACGGAAGCCAGTGTCATCTGTCTTGGATCGGATCCTCCTCTGAACACAATCATTTCCATGGACTGTGGACAACATGGTGAGACGTTTAGTATCGTGCCAAGCACAAGCCAGGAGTTTTCCCTTTCTGCAAAAAACTGCATACAATCATTTCCCAGGTGCAGTGTCCCCATGTCCTTCTGGTTAATGGCCTGCGCATGGCTCAGGTCCTGGACACTGGGTAGGACACTGACCGCACTCAGAGCCACAGAAGACGAGGGAGTCTCGGACCATTTTCACCAATAATCTGCTCCCTCGACATCTGCCTCTTCAACCTCCTAAACTTTGTACAAAGTCACTGTTCATATAAGTTTTTTGTTGCATAGGTTTTATATCAGAGCACTACGGCTGGTGGAGCTGCAGTGCCTCACAGTTAACAAGGATTGATGTGTAAAATGACGTACTCCGGTGTTGGGTGCACTTGTGTTGTTGGAGCTTTATAGTATCCTCTCATTGTAGTCATCAGCCTGGGCTACATGGGTATATCAGGTTGTACTTGTGTTACTCGGCTATAGGAGGTGGAATGACTTGTATGGATGATGGCGTGTGCGTAAAACATATCGCTTTTTGGCTGTGCCAAACACGATCCAAGCGTTAGACAGGAGGATCTGAGAGGAAGCGCAGACAGCAAACAGCTGTTTTGTGTTCCGTGTGTTTTTACTGAGTTTGTCCAAGGGACGACAAAAAGGTTAGAATCGGTGCATAAAACGTAAGTGCACACCATGAGTAAGAATTGTGATTGTGCGCAAAGTGCCCAGGTAGAAAAACAACTTAGAGGAGCAGAACATGTGTGAATATAACACAGAGGCGTCTCCTCCTGTCCTGGCGCTGATAAACTGCAGTGTCTTGTCTTGTAATCAGCACACACGTAAGACATTGTTTTAAAGGCCAGGAAACACTTTAACATCTATTGCAGGCTTTTGTGTAGTTCTAAACTGTCAACTCATCCAAGCCCGTT
This sequence comes from Eucyclogobius newberryi, assembly GCF_026437365.1. Taxonomy (NCBI): domain Eukaryota; kingdom Metazoa; phylum Chordata; class Actinopteri; order Gobiiformes; family Gobiidae; genus Eucyclogobius; species Eucyclogobius newberryi. Next base: position 542,987 of record NW_027316234.1, on the reverse strand, counting down.
CATTTGCGTCCTGGCGTGCTGAAAGTGAACTGCTCATGTCACTTTGAATCAGAACATTCAGAGCCCCTAAACCACAACTTTGTTCTCATCAAATCATGACTTTATTCTTGTTAAATTACAACTTTTTGACTTTGACTTTCATCTCATACGATTATGACTTTAATGTCGAAAGTGAATGGCTTAATAGCCCTTATACTCTGTTGTACAAAATCTCTGAAATGTCCAAATGTTTACGCTTCACACTTTAACAAACTCTTCTTTGGGCGATTGCCTGATCAAGCTCAAATTTGGGGGAAATCATCTTCAGGAGTGTGGCATCAAAAGGTATCCACATTTCAATTATACAATGTATTTGTGCGGCGCAGGTGCAAATTTGTCCGACAAAGACAAATTATCATTAACAAAATTGCTCCCATTTGCTCATCCCAAGTCCGATTTTGCCCAAATTTAAATTGGTTCATAGACTTTCAAGCCTGGACCTGCTCATAGTTAAGAAAAGGGCCATGATAGCACCCCCTACAGAGTGAAATCAAATTGTATATAGGATGTAAAAATGTAACGTTGTTGAAAATGTTTGAAATTTTGCATAAACCTCCAACGGGAAAATCTCAATCTCTGACATTTCCATTTCATACTTACCTTACAGAGTGAAATGAAATTGTATATGGTCCGTGGAAATTTTACTTTTTGGAAGAAAAAAATAATTTTGCACAAAATTTGATTTTCGGCGTCCCGATCAAAAAAGTCCTGAACTAGCCCAAGCTGTAAAACTAACGTCCCATATAAATCCACCTGTAAACTTAGAAAGGTTCACAGCTGTTGATTAAGAGAGAGAACTTCAGCCCTTATGTCCTCTAAAAGCTCCACTTGTGTCCTAGACCCCATTCCAAGCTCCTCAAAGACATTCTCCCCCTAATATAGACTCTATTCTGAATATAATAAATACTTCAGTAGAAAGTGTTTATGTTCCACAGTCCTTCAAACATGACGTCATTAAACCTCTTCTGAAAAAGACTCATCTAGATCCCGACCTATTGGTAAACTACAGACCTATTTATAATCTTCCCTTCGTCTCTAAAATCCTTGAAAAAGTTGTAGTAAAACAGCTTTGTCGCCCCCTACAGGACAATCACTTATGTGAAGTTTTCCAGTCAGGGTTCAGAGCCCACCACAGCAGGGTTCAGAGCCCACCACAGCAGGGTTCAGAGCCCACCACAGCAGGGTTCAGAGCCCACCACAGCAGGGTTCAGAGCCCACCACAGCAGGGTCCAGAGCCCACCACAGCACTGAAACTGCACTAGTTAAAGTCACAAATGATTTGTTATTAGCCGCTGACGATGGACTGGTCTCAATCCTGGTTCTGTTGGACCTCAGCGCAGCGTTTGACCATCGACCACAACATTCTACTGCAGAGGTTAGAATGTGATGTAGGTGTCAGAGGCCCCGCCCTCAGAGGCCCCGCCCTCAGCTGGTTTAAATCCTATTTATCTGATAGGTTCCAATTTGTTCATGTAAACCAGAGCTCCTCACCTGCTCTAAAGTAATTTATGGTGTGCCACAACTTTAACCCTGCGCCAGTTTGAATCCTGCCGACGACGTCTGAGCATATTTGGTTTTAGTGTTAACATTTTATTTATTTTTTATTATTATTTATTTTTATTTTTATTTTTATTTTTATTTTTATTTTTATTTTTATTTTTGTTTTTGTTTTTGTTTTTATTTTTAGACCCGGCCTCCGTCCACGGGGGGGTCAGCGATACACAGCCTCAGTCTACGGGGGGGGGGTCCCTCGTCGATGGGCCAATGGGGGGTCTGTGATACCCCCCCACCCCACCCCCCACCCCTCACCACCACCCCTCACCACCACCACACTCAACCTCATCACGTTTCCCCCCCTCCTAACGTGCCACTCGACGGGGGGGGTCAAGACCCTCTTGGGCGCACAAGGGTTAAACCCAAATGAGGGCACCTGCCTGTATAGAATAAACAGGACCCAGTAAAACATTGTAGGCTACATTTTTAGCTAATCTTAAATTAACCCGGTGTACACAATGTATAATAAAACAAGTTTTAAATATCATGGCAATCAAATCACGTGCAGTATTTGTACTTTCAACAATTCAATAGTATGTGACAAATATTCACACTCTCCAATGTCAGTATGAATGTGACATGTGATGAAGAGCCTTCAAAACGTGTTCCAGTGTTGGTCGGGTCGACAAGAACTTAAGAGTCGAGTATTTTCAATATAAATAGAATGCTGGAAATGTTTGGTTTAAAGAACTGACCTGAGCCTAGGTACCTTGCCTTGTCTCCAAAGTCAGTTCCTTCCAATCCAAGGCAAATGTCCTGCCTCAGTCCAAAAAGAAGGAACGAGCAGCAGCGCCACAGTCACACCAAGAAACCAAAATGTAAACACATGGGGACGCGGCCTCCTGCTGGTGCCAGAGTCAGGACTAAACATGGAGCGGCCTCCTGCTGGTGCCAGAGTCAGGACTAAACATGGAGCGGCCTCCTGCTGGTGCCAGAGTCAGGACTAAACATGGACCGGCCTCCTGCTGGTGCCAGAGTCAGGACTAAACATGGACCGGCCTCCTGCTGGTGCCAGAGTCAGGACTAAACATGGACCGGCCTCCTGCTGGTGCCAGAGTCAGGACTAAACATGGACCGGCCTCCTGCTGGTGCCAGAGTCAGGACTAAACATGGAGCGGCCTCCTGCTGGTGCCAGAGTCAGGACTAAACATGGACCGGCCTCCTGCTGGTGCCAGAGTCAGGACTAAACATGGAGCGGCCTCCTGCTGGTGCCAGAGTCAGGACTAAACATGGAGCGGCCTCCTGCTGGTGCCAGAGTCAGGACTAAACATGGAGCGGCCTCCTGCTGGTGCCAGAGTCAGGACTAAACATGGACCGGCCTCCTGCTGGTGCCAGAGTCAGGACTAAACATGGAGCGGCCTCCTGCTGGTGCCAGAGTCAGGACTGAACATGGATTGGCCTCCTGCTGGTGCCAGAGTCAGGACTAAACATGGACGCGGCCTCCTGCTGGTGCCAGAGTCAGGACTAAACATGGAGCGGCCTCCTGCTGGTGCCAGAGTCAGGACTAAACATGGACCGGCCTCCTGCTGGTGCCAGAGTCAGGACTAAACATGGAGCGGCCTCCTGCTGGTGCCAGAGTCAGGACTAAACATGGACCGGCCTCCTGCTGGTGCCAGAGTCAGGACTAAACATGGACCGGCCTCCTGCTGGTGCCAGAGTCAGGACTAAACATGGAGCGGCCTCCTGCTGGTGCCAGAGTCAGGACTAAACATGGACTGGCCTCCTGCTGGTGCCAGAGTCAGGACTAAACATGGAGCGGCCTCCTGCTGGTGCCAGAGTCAGGACTAAACATGGAGCGGCCTCCTGCTGGTGCCAGAGTCAGGACTAAACATGGAGCGGCCTCCTGCTGGTGCCAGAGTCAGGACTAAACATGGACCGGCCTCCTGCTGGTGCCAGAGTCAGGACTAAACATGGAGCGGCCTCCTGCTGGTGCCAGAGTCAAGACTAAACATGGAGCGGCCTCCTGCTGGTGCCAGAGTCAGGACTAAACATGGACCGGCCTCCTGCTGGTGCCAGAGTCAGGACTAAACATGGAGCGGCCTCCTGCTGGTGCCAGAGTCAGGACTAAACATGGAGCGGCCTCCTGCTGGTGCCAGAGTCAGGACTAAACATGGAGCGGCCTCCTGCTGGTGCCAGAGTCAGGACTAAACATGGACCGGCCTCCTGCTGGTGCCAGAGTCAGGACTAAACATGGACCGGCCTCCTGCTGGTGCCAGAGTCAGGACTAAACATGGAGCGGCCTCCTGCTGGTGCCAGAGTCAGGACTAAACATGGAGCGGCCTCCTGCTGGTGCCAGAGTCAGGACTAAACATGGACTGGCCTCCTGCTGGTGCCAGATTCAGGACTAAACATGGACCAGCCTCCTGCTGGTGCCAGAGTCAGGACTAAACATGGAGCGGCCTCCTGCTGGTGCCAGAGTCAGGACTAAACATGGAGCGGCCTCCTGCTGGTGCCAGAGTCAGGACTAAACATGGAGCGGCCTCCTGCTGGTGCCAGAGTCAGGACTAAACATGGACCGGCCTCCTGCTGGTGCCAGAGTCAGGACTAAACATGGACCGGCCTCCTGCTGGTGCCAGAGTCAGGACTAAACATGGAGCGGCCTCCTGCTGGTGCCAGAGTCAGGACTAAACATGGACCGGCCTCCTGCTGGTGCCAGAGTCAGGACTAAACATGGAGCGGCCTCCTGCTGGTGCCAGAGTCAGGACTAAACATGGACCGGCCTCCTGCTGGTGCCAGAGTCAGGACTAAACATGGAGCGGCCTCCTGCTGGTGCCAGAGTCAGGACTAAACATGGAGCGGCCTCCTGCTGGTGCCAGAGTCAGGACTAAACATGGAGCGGCCTCCTGCTGGTGCCAGAGTCAGGACTAAACATGGAGCGGCCTCCTGCTGGTGCCAGAGTCAGGACTAAACATGGAGCGGCCTCCTGCTGGTGCCAGAGTCAGGACTAAACATGGAGCGGCCTCCTGCTGGTGCCAGAGTCAGGACTAAACATGGACCGGCCTCCTGCTGGTGCCAGAGTCAGGACTAAACATGGAGCGGCCTCCTGCTGGTGCCAGAGTCAAGACTAAACATGGAGCGGCCTCCTGCTGGTGCCAGAGTCAGGACTAAACATGGACCGGCCTCCTGCTGGTGCCAGAGTCAGGACTAAACATGGAGCGGCCTCCTGCTGGTGCCAGAGTCAGGACTAAACATGGAGCGGCCTCCTGCTGGTGCCAGAGTCAGGACTAAACATGGAGCGGCCTCCTGCTGGTGCCAGAGTCAGGACTAAACATGGAGCGGCCTCCTGCTGGTGCCAGAGTCAGGACTAAACATGGACCGGCCTCCTGCTGGTGCCAGAGTCAGGACTAAACATGGAGCGGCCTCCTGCTGGTGCCAGAGTCAGGACTAAACATGGAGCGGCCTCCTGCTGGTGCCAGAGTCAGGACTAAACATGGAGCGGCCTCCTGCTGGTGCAGAGCAAAATGCTGTCATTTTTTACCTTCATCTTTTTTCTTTGCCTTTTTAGTTTTTTCTTGAGAACCTTTCTTTTCAATTCAATGGTACTTTGCACGCTTAATTGTCTCTTTTCCCAATGTTTTATGTCTTTAATTGCTGTTTTTCCATAATTACCCTGCATATATTTTGCATCTCCCTCCAATTCTTTGCCTAATTTTGAACAGAAACAACTAATACAATTACCCATTTCAATATTCTACATTGATTTATTGTCTCTTCCGTCCTATTTTCCTTCCTCTCCGTAGACTAGATAACACCTTTTGTGTTTTTCTTCACTTGAAATTTATGGTTTTATCGACCATTTTTCCTTTTGTTTCTCCAGCTCTTTTAATAATATTGATAATATTGAACATTGCACCAATTTCATCTTGTTTCATCTATTGCTTTTCTGAACCTGCTTTTCACTGTAGAAATAAAACATTTTCTGATTCTTATTGCTGTTGTGATTTTGGTATTCTGAAAATAAATGTAAATTAAATGAAAAAGGAAAAAGAGTGTCGTGAGTTCAATTCCCTAAGCCTGACAATATGCTGCATGTCCTCCCTTCTCTCTAGTCCCCATTTACTTTCCCGTCCACAAAAGCCTAGGGGCCACAAAATCTTTGAAAACATCATGGTCATTTCTTCAGAGATAAACTGATCCAATGGGGCGTTTTGTCCTGAGCAGCTCTGAGCTGAGGCTGACGTCTGATCCTTTGATCACAGACTTTTTACAGGCGCGTAACGTCCACTTAGAGACATGTTTCCAAACAGTGACACGGGTTGAAATGTGTCCACGCCCGAGTAACGTAAAGGAGGATCTGAACAGCAGCGTGTCCTAAAAGATCTGAACAAGTCTAAAATGAGCAGTAAGATTATCAACAGGAACTAAAAGAGCCCGTTAGGCCAGTGTGTTGTGTTTAGTTCCATAGCAGCTTCACTCTAATGCTTTATAATGAGCGCGTGTTACATTCTCTTTTCTCTTTCTCTTCAGACTCAGGATCAGACGTGAACAAATCCTCCTGTTGCTTCTGTCAGAATCTTTATGTGAGAGAAAAGTGCATTTGGACCAAACGATGTCCCACAGAAATCTACAGACATGAAATGTTTGAATGAAATAGTAAAACAGGAGCGGATTGGACAATGTTAAATAAATACATACATATAGACATAAATGGGTAAATGCTTTTTCATTGTATCTGGCCTTAAGGTTCAATAAACTCTTCAATCGTGTAAAACATCAGATTAAGGACGAGGCTCTGAGTTTTACCCAGAAAAGCCACAAACGATGAAGAGATAAAAATGTGCCGAAAACAGGAAACTTTCATAGACCAGGTTCAGACCGGTTTTAGTCCTGGTTAAGACTTGTTTTAGTCCTGCTTTAGTCTAGTTTTAGTCTTGTTTTAGTCCTGCTTTAGTCTTGTTTTAGTCCTGCTTTAGTCCTGCTTTAGTCTTGTTTTAGTCCTGCTTTAGTCCTGCTTTAGTCTAGTTTTAGTCCTGCTTTAGTCCTGCTTTAGTCTAGTTTTAGACTGGTTTTAGTCCTGGTTAAGACTTGTTTTAGTCCTGTTTTCGTCCTGGTTAAGACTTGTTTTAGTCCTGCTTTAGTCTAGTTTTAGTCTTGTTTTAGTCCTGCTTTAGTCTTGTTTTAGACTGGTTTTAGTCTTGTTTTAGTCCTGCTTTAGTCTAGTTTTAGACTGGTTTTAGTCTTGTTTTAGTCCTGCTTTAGTCCTGCTTTAGTCTAGTTTTAGACTGGTTTTAGTCTTGTTTTAGTCCTGCTTTAGTCCTGCTTTAGTCTAGTTTTAGACTGGTTTTAGTCTTGTTTTAGTCCTGCTTTAGTCCTGCTTTAGTCTAGTTTTAGTCTTGTTTTAGTCCTGCTTTAGTCCTGCTTTAGTCTAGTTTTAGACTGGTTTTAGTCTTGTTTTAGTCCTGCTTTAGTCTAGTTTTAGACTGGTTTTAGTCTTGTTTTAGTCCTGCTTTAGTCCTGCTTTAGTCTAGTTTTAGACTGGTTTTAGACTGGTTTTAGTCTTGTTTTAGTCCTGCTTTAGTCTAGTTTTGGACTGGTTTTAGTCTTGTTTTAGTCTTGTTTTAGTCCTGCTTTAGTCTAGTTTTAGACTGGTTTTAGTCTTGTTTTAGTCCTGCTTTAGTCTAGTTTTAGACTGGTTTTAGACTTGTTTAGTCCTGCTTTAGTCCTGCTTTAGTCTAGTTTTAGACTGGTTTTAGACTTGTTTTAGTCCTGCTTTAGTCCTGCTTTAGTCTAGTTTTAGACTGGTTTTAGTCTTGTTTAGTCCTGCTTTAGTCCTGCTTTAGTCTAGTTTTAGACTGGTTTTAGTCTTGTTTTAGTCCTGCTTTAGTCCTGCTTTAGTCTAGTTTTAGACTGGTTTTAGTCCTGCTTTAGTCCTGCTTTAGTCCTGCTTTAGTCTAGTTTTAGACTGGTTTTAGTCTTGTTTTAGTCCTGCTATAGTCCTGCTTTAGTCTAGTTTTAGTCTTGTTTTAGTCCTGCTTTAGTCCTGCTTTAGTCTAGTTTTAGACTGGTTTTAGTCTTGTTTTAGTCCTGCTTTAGTCCTGCTTTAGTCTAGTTTTAGACTGGTTTTAGTCCTGCTTTAGTCCTGCTTTAGTCCTGCTTTAGTCTAGTTTTAGACTGGTTTTAGTCTTGTTTTAGTCCTGCTTTAGTCCTGCTTTAGTCTAGTTTTAGACTTGTTTTAGTCCTGCTTTAGTCCTGCTTTAGTCTAGTTTTAGACTGGTTTTAGTCTTGTTTTAGTCCTGCTTTAGTCTAGTTTTAGTCTTGTTTTAGTCTTGTTTTAGTCCTGCTTTAGTCTAGTTTTAGACTGGTTTTAGTCTTGTTTTAGTCCTGCTATAGTCCTGCTTTAGTCTAGTTTTAGACTGGTTTTAGTCTTGTTTTAGTCCTGCTTTAGTCCTGCTTTAGTCTAGTTTTAGACTGGTTTTAGTCTTGTTTTAGTCCTGCTTTAGTCCTGCTTTAGTCTAGTTTTAGACTGGTTTTAGTCTTGTTTTAGTCCTGCTTTAGTCTAGTTTTAGACTGGTTTTAGTCTTGTTTTAGTCCTGCTTTAGTCCTGCTTTAGTCTAGTTTTAGACTGGTTTTAGTCTTGTTTTAGTCCTGCTTTAGTCCTGCTTTAGTCTAGTTTTAGACTGGTTTTAGTCTTGTTTTAGTCCTGCTTTAGTCCTGCTTTAGTCTAGTTTTAGACTGGTTTTAGTCTTGTTTTAGTCCTGCTTTAGTCCTGCTTTAGTCTAGTTTTAGACTGGTTTTAGTCTTGTTTTAGTCCTGCTTTAGTCCTGCTTTAGTCTAGTTTTAGACTGGTTTTAGTCTTGTTTTAGTCCTGCTTTAGTCCTGCTTTAGTCTAGTTTTAGACTGGTTTTAGTCTTGTTTTAGTCCTGCTTTAGTCCTGCTTTAGTCTAGTTTTAGACTGGTTTTAGTCCTGCTTTAGTCCTGCTTTAGTCCTGCTTTAGTCTAGTTTTAGACTGGTTTTAGTCTTGTTTTAGTCTTGTTTTAGTCCTGCTTTAGTCTAGTTTTAGACTGGTTTTAGTCTTATTTTAGTCCTGTTTTAGTCCTGCTTTAGTCTAGTTTTAGACTGGTTTTAGTCTTATTTTAGTCCTGCTTTAGTCCTGCTTTAGTCTAGTTTTAGACTGGTTTTAGTCCTGCTTTAGTCCTGCTTTAGTCCTGCTTTAGTCTAGTTTTAGACTGGTTTTAGTCTTGTTTTAGTCTTGTTTTAGTCCTGCTTTAGTCTAGTTTTAGACTGGTTTTAGTCTTGTTTTAGTCCTGCTTTAGTCCTGCTTTAGTCTAGTTTTAGACTGGTTTTAGTCTTGTTTTAGTCCTGCTTTAGTCCTGCTTTAGTCTAGTTTTAGACTGGTTTTAGTCTTGTTTTAGTCCTGCTTTAGTCCTGCTTTAGTCTAGTTTTAGACTGGTTTTAGTCTTGTTTTAGTCCTGCTTTAGTCCTGCTTTAGTCTAGTTTTAGACTCGTTTTAGTCTTGTTTTAGTCCTGCTTTAGTCCTGCTTTAGTCTAGTTTTAGACTGGTTTTAGTCTTGTTTTAGTCCTGCTTTAGTCCTGCTTTAGTCTAGTTTTAGACTGGTTTTAGTCTTGTTTTAGTCTTGTTTTAGTCCTGCTTTAGTCTAGTTTTAGACTGGTTTTAGTCTTGTTTTAGTCTTGTTTTAGTCCTGCTTTAGTCTAGTTTTAGACTGGTTTTAGTCCTGTTTTAGTCCTGCTTTAGTCCTGCTTTAGTCTAGTTTTAGACTGGTTTTAGTCTTGTTTTAGTCCTGCTTTAGTCCTGCTTTAGTCTAGTTTTAGACTGGTTTTAGTCTTGTTTTAGTCCTGCTTTAGTCCTGCTTTAGTCCTGCTTTAGTCTAGTTTTAGACTGGTTTTAGTCCTGCTTTAGTCCTGCTTTAGTCCTGCTTTAGTCCTGCTTTAGTCTAGTTTTAGACTGGTTTTAGTCCTGCTTTAGTCCTGCTTTAGTCCTGCTTTAGTCTAGTTTTAGACTGGTTTTAGTCTTGTTTTAGTCCTGTTTTAGTCCTGCTTTAGTCTAGTTTTAGACTGGTTTTAGTCCTGCTTTAGTCCTGCTTTAGTCTAGTTTTAGACTGGTTTTAGTCTTGTTTTAGTCCTGCTATAGTCCTGCTTTAGTCTAGTTTTAGTCTTGTTTTAGTCCTGCTTTAGTCCTGCTTTAGTCTAGTTTTAGACTGGTTTTAGTCTTGTTTTAGTCCTGCTTTAGTCCTGCTTTAGTCTAGTTTTAGACTGGTTTTAGTCCTGCTTTAGTCCTGCTTTAGTCTAGTTTTAGACTGGTTTTAGTCTTGTTTTAGTCCTGCTTTAGTCCTGCTTTAGTCTAGTTTTAGACTGGTTTTAGTCTTGTTTTAGTCCTGCTTTAGTCCTGCTTTAGTCTAGTTTTAGACTGGTTTTAGTCCTGCTTTAGTCCTGCTTTAGTCTAGTTTTAGACTGGTTTTAGTCTTGTTTTAGTCCTGCTTTAGTCCTGCTTTAGTCTAGTTTTAGACTGGTTTTAGTCTTGTTTTAGTCCTGCTTTAGTCCTGCTTTAGTCTAGTTTTAGACTGGTTTTAGTCTTGTTTTAGTCTTGTTTTAGTCCTGCTTTAGTCTAGTTTTAGACTGGTTTTAGTCCTGCTTTAGTCCTGTTTTAGTCCTGCTTTAGTCTAGTTTTAGACTGGTTTTAGTCTTGTTTTAGTCCTGCTTTAGTCCTGCTTTAGTCTAGTTTTAGACTGGTTTTAGTCTTGTTTTAGTCCTGCTTTAGTCCTGCTTTAGTCTAGTTTTAGACTGGTTTTAGTCTTGTTTTAGTCCTGCTATAGTCCTGCTTTAGTCTAGTTTTAGACTGGTTTTAGTCCTGCTTTAGTCCTGCTTTAGTCCTGCTTTAGTCTAGTTTTAGACTGGTTTTAGTCTTGTTTTAGTCCTGCTTTAGTCCTGCTTTAGTCTAGTTTTAGACTGGTTTTAGTCTTGTTTTAGTCCTGCTTTAGTCCTGCTTTAGTCTAGTTTTAGACTGGTTTTAGTCTTGTTTTAGTCCTGCTTTAGTCCTGCTTTAGTCTAGTTTTAGACTGGTTTTAGTCTTGTTTTAGTCCTGCTTTAGTCCTGCTTTAGTCTAGTTTTAGACTGGTTTTAGTCCTGCTTTAGTCCTGCTTTAGTCCTGCTTTAGTCTAGTTTTAGACTGGTTTTAGTCTTGTTTTAGTCCTGCTTTAGTCCTGCTTTAGTCTAGTTTTAGACTGGTTTTAGTCCTGCTTTAGTCCTGCTTTAGTCCTGCTTTAGTCTAGTTTTAGACTGGTTTTAGTCTTGTTTTAGTCCTGTTTTAGTCCTGCTTTAGTCTAGTTTTAGACTGGTTTTAGTCTTGTTTTAGTCCTGTTTTAGTCCTGCTTTAGTCTAGTTTTAGACTGGTTTTAGTCTTGTTTTAGTCCTGCTTTAGTCCTGCTTTAGTCTAGTTTTAGACTGGTTTTAGTCTTGTTTTAGTCCTGGTTCATGGACATGGATCTCGGAGCACTCGTCTTGGTTTTGTCCCTTTACATCTCGGGTGAGTGACACTTCTTTCCTCTTTTTTTTGTCGTCGTTATTATCGTTTTGTCATTTCTTTTTTAAAATTGTATAAAGGTTGTTTTTTCTTCCAATGTGTAAAAGTTTCAGACAGAACAAAGAACAGACATAAAGACAGAGAAATGAAGAATACAAATGAGTCAAATGTCAGACATCCACCAACACAAACATGAAAACCATTTGACAGAATTCAAATAGGAGTCCCACTGGGTTCAGAGTCAGTCACATTGCCTGATGTCTGTTCCCATGTCGCTCACCTCTTTTCCTTCAGCCAAAAGTACATTCCAAAGGTATGGATTTACTGTGTCCATGGAGGGAGTTTGTGAGGTCAAAGTTCACAGTTCTGAAGTACAGGCAATGTCTCATATCTAATGTCAAGAGGATTCAAATAAACTATGAAAGATTATTCACTGTCCAGAACAAACTCCTGAATCTCAAAGTAGGATTATGTCACATTGAAGTCCATAAACACATATTTTCAGACTTTAGTCAGACTTTAGTCAGACTTTAGTCAGACTTTAGTCAGACTTTAGTCAGACTTTAGTCAGACTTTAGTCAGACTTTAGTCAGACTTTTGTCAGACTTTTGTCAGACTTTAGTCAGACTTTAGTCAGACTTTAGTCAGACTTTAGTCAGACTTTAGTCAGACTTTAGTCAGACTTTAGTCAGACTTTAGTCAGACTTTTGTCAGACTTTTGTCAGACTTTAGTCAGACTTTTGTCAGACTTTAGTCAGACTTTAGTCAGACTTTTGTCAGACTTTAGTCAGACTTTAGTCAGACTTTAGTCAGACTTTAGTCAGACTTTTGTCAGACTTTTGTCAGACTTTTGTCAGACTTTAGTCAGACTTTAGTCAGACTTTAGTCAGACTTTAGTCAGACTTTTGTCAGACTTTAGTCAGACTTTAGTCAGACTTTAGTCAGACTTTTGTCAGACTTTTGTCAGACTTTTGTCAGACTTTAGTCAGACTTTAGTCAGACTTTAGTCAGACTTTTGTCAGACTTTTGTCAGACTTTAGTCAGACTTTAGTCAGACTTTTGTCAGACTTTTGTCAGACTTTAGTCAGACTTTAGTCAGACTTTAGTCAGACTTTTGTCAGACTTTTGTCAGACTTTAGTCAGACTTTTGTCAGACTTTAGTCAGACTTTAGTCAGACTTTTGTCAGACTTTTGTCAGACTTTAGTCAGACTTTAGTCAGACTTTAGTCAGACTTTTGTCAGACTTTAGTCAGACTTTAGTCAGACTTTAGTCAGACTTTAGTCAGACTTTAGTCAGACTTTTGTCAGACTTTTGTCAGACTTTTGTCAGACTTTTGTCAGACTTTAGTCAGACTTTAGTCAGACTTTTGTCAGACTTTTGTCAGACTTTTGTCAGACTTTTGTCAGACTTTAGTCAGACTTTAGTCAGACTTTAGTCAGACTTTTGTCAGACTTTTGTCAGACTTTTGTCAGACTTTTGTCAGACTTTAGTCAGACTTTAGTCAGACTTTTGTCAGACTTTTGTCAGACTTTTGTCAGACTTTTGTCAGACTTTAGTCAGACTTTAGTCAGACTTTAGTCAGACTTTAGTCAGACTTTAGTCAGACTTTTGTCAGACTTTAGTCAGACTTTTGTCAGACTTTAGTCAGACTTTTGTCAGACTTTTGTCAGACTTTAGTCAGACTTTTGTCAGACTTTAGTCAGACTTTAGTCAGACTTTAGTCAGACTTTAGTCAGACTTTAGTCAGACTTTTGTCAGACTTTTGTCAGACTTTAGTCAGACTTTAGTCAGACTTTAGTCAGACTTTAGTCAGACTTTTGTCAGACTTTTGTCAGACTTTTGTCAGACTTTTGTCAGACTTTTGTCAGACTTTAGTCAGACTTTAGTCAGACTTTAGTCAGACTTTTGTCAGACTTTAGTCAGACTTTAGTCAGACTTTAGTCAGACTTTAGTTAGACTTTTGTCAGACTTTAGTCAGACTTTAGTCAGACTTTAGTCAGACTTTAGTCAGACTTTAGTCAGACTTTTGTCAGACTTTTGTCAGACTTTTGTCAGACTTTAGTCAGACTTTAGTCAGACTTTAGTCAGACTTTTGTCAGACTTTTGTCAGACTTTTGTCAGACTTTAGTCAGACTTTAGTCAGACTTTAGTCAGACTTTTGTCAGACTTTAGTCAGACTTTAGTCAGACTTTAGTCAGACTTTAGTCAGACTTTTGTCAGACTTTTGTCAGACTTTTGTCAGACTTTTGTCAGACTTTTGTCAGACTTTAGTCAGACTTTAGTCAGACTTTTGTCAGACTTTTGTCAGACTTTAGTCAGACTTTAGTCAGACTTTTGTCAGACTTTAGTCAGACTTTAGTCAGACTTTAGTCAGACTTTTGTCAGACTTTTGTCAGACTTTAGTCAGACTTTTGTCAGACTTTAGTCAGACTTTTGTCAGACTTTAGTCAGACTTTTGTCAGACTTTAGTCAGACTTTTGTCAGACTTTTGTCAGACTTTTGTCAGACTTTAGTCAGACTTTAGTCAGACTTTAGTCAGACTTTTGTCAGACTTTTGTCAGACTTTTGTCAGACTTTTGTCAGACTTTTGTCAGACTTTTGTCAGACTTTAGTCAGACTTTAGTCAGACTTTAGTCAGACTTTAGTCAGACTTTTGTCAGACTTTTGTCAGACTTTAGTCAGACTTTAGTCAGACTTTAGTCAGACTTTAGTCAGACTTTAGTCAGACTTTAGTCAGACTTTAGTCAGACTTTAGTCAGACTTTTGTCAGACTTTTGTCAGACTTTTGTCAGACTTTAGTCAGACTTTTGTCAGACTTTTGTCAGACTTTTGTCAGACTTTTGTCAGACTTTAGTCAGACTTTAGTCAGACTTTAGTCAGACTTTAGTCAGACTTTTGTCAGACTTTTGTCAGACTTTAGTCAGACTTTAGTCAGACTTTAGTCAGACTTTTGTCAGACTTTAGTCAGACTTTAGTCAGACTTTTGTCAGACTTTTGTCAGACTTTAGTCAGACTTTTGTCAGACTTTAGTCAGACTTTAGTCAGACTTTTGTCAGACTTTTGTCAGACTTTTGTCAGACTTTTGTCAGACTTTAGTCAGACTTTAGTCAGACTTTAGTCAGACTTTAGTCAGACTTTTGTCAGACTTTAGTCAGACTTTAGTCAGACTTTAGTCAGACTTTAGTCAGACTTTTGTCAGACTTTTGTCAGACTTTAGTCAGACTTTAGTCAGACTTTAGTCAGACTTTTGTCAGACTTTTGTCAGACTTTAGTCAGACTTTTGTCAGACTTTTGTCAGACTTTAGTCAGACTTTTGTCAGACTTTTGTCAGACTTTTGTCAGACTTTAGTCAGACTTTAGTCAGACTTTAGTCAGACTTTAGTCAGACTTTTGTCAGACTTTTGTCAGACTTTAGTCAGACTTTAGTCAGACTTTAGTCAGACTTTTGTCAGACTTTTGTCAGACTTTTGTCAGACTTTAGTCAGACTTTAGTCAGACTTTAGTCAGACTTTTGTCAGACTTTAGTCAGACTTTAGTCAGACTTTAGTCAGACTTTTGTCAGACTTTTGTCAGACTTTTGTCAGACTTTTGTCAGACTTTAGTCAGACTTTAGTCAGACTTTTGTCAGACTTTTGTCAGACTTTTGTCAGACTTTAGTCAGACTTTAGTCAGACTTTAGTCAGACTTTAGTCAGACTTTAGTCAGACTTTTGTCAGACTTTAGTCAGACTTTAGTCAGACTTTAGTCAGACTTTAGTCAGACTTTAGTCAGACTTTTGTCAGACTTTAGTCAGACTTTAGTCAGACTTTAGTCAGACTTTTGTCAGACTTTTGTCAGACTTTAGTCAGACTTTTGTCAGACTTTAGTCAGACTTTAGTCAGACTTTAGTCAGACTTTAGTCAGACTTTTGTCAGACTTTTGTCAGACTTTTGTCAGACTTTTGTCAGACTTTAGTCAGACTTTAGTCAGACTTTAGTCAGACTTTTGTCAGACTTTTGTCAGACTTTTGTCAGACTTTAGTCAGACTTTAGTCAGACTTTAGTCAGACTTTAGTCAGACTTTAGTCAGACTTTTGTCAGACTTTAGTCAGACTTTAGTCAGACTTTAGTCAGACTTTAGTCAGACTTTTGTCAGACTTTAGTCAGACTTTAGTCAGACTTTAGTCAGACTTTTGTCAGACTTTTGTCAGACTTTTGTCAGACTTTAGTCAGACTTTAGTCAGACTTTAGTCAGACTTTAGTCAGACTTTAGTCAGACTTTTGTCAGACTTTAGTCAGACTTTAGTCAGACTTTAGTCAGACTTTAGTCAGACTTTAGTCAGACTTTTGTCAGACTTTAGTCAGACTTTAGTCAGACTTTTGTCAGACTTTAGTCAGACTTTAGTCAGACTTTAGTCAGACTTTTGTCAGACTTTTGTCAGACTTTTGTCAGACTTTAGTCAGACTTTAGTCAGACTTTAGTCAGACTTTAGTCAGACTTTAGTCAGACTTTAGTCAGACTTTAGTCAGACTTTTGTCAGACTTTTGTCAGACTTTAGTCAGACTTTAGTCAGACTTTAGTCAGACTTTAGTCAGACTTTTGTCAGACTTTAGTCAGACTTTTGTCAGACTTTAGTCAGACTTTAGTCAGACTTTAGTCAGACTTTTGTCAGACTTTTGTCAGACTTTAGTCAGACTTTAGTCAGACTTTTGTCAGACTTTAGTCAGACTTTAGTCAGACTTTAGTCAGACTTTTGTCAGACTTTTGTCAGACTTTTGTCAGACTTTAGTCAGACTTTTGTCAGACTTTAGTCAGACTTTTGTCAGACTTTAGTCAGACTTTAGTCAGACTTTAGTCAGACTTTAGTCAGACTTTAGTCAGACTTTAGTCAGACTTTTGTCAGACTTTTGTCAGACTTTTGTCAGACTTTAGTCAGACTTTTGTCAGACTTTAGTCAGACTTTAGTCAGACTTTAGTCAGACTTTTGTCAGACTTTAGTCAGACTTTTGTCAGACTTTAGTCAGACTTTAGTCAGACTTTTGTCAGACTTTTGTCAGACTTTAGTCAGACTTTAGTCAGACTTTAGTCAGACTTTAGTCAGACTTTAGTCAGACTTTTGTCAGACTTTAGTCAGACTTTAGTCAGACTTTAGTCAGACTTTAGTCAGACTTTTGTCAGACTTTTGTCAGACTTTAGTCAGACTTTTGTCAGACTTTTGTGAGACTTTTGTCAGACTTTTGTGAGACTTTAGTCAGACTTTTGTCAGACTTTTGTCAGACTTTTGTCAGACTTTAGTCAGACTTTAGTCAGACTTTAGTCAGACTTTTGTCAGACTTTTGTCAGACTTTTGTCAGACTTTAGTCAGACTTTAGTCAGACTTTTGTCAGACTTTTGTCAGACTTTTGTCAGACTTTTGTCAGACTTTTGTCAGACTTTAGTCAGACTTTAGTCAGACTTTAGTCAGACTTTTGTCAGACTTTTGTGAGACTTTTGTCAGACTTTTGTCAGACTTTAGTCAGACTTTAGTCAGACTTTTGTCAGACTTTTGTCAGACTTTTGTCAGACTTTTGTCAGACTTTAGTCAGACTTTTGTCAGACTTTTGTCAGACTTTTGTCAGACTTTTATCAGACTTTAGTCAGACTTTAGTCAGACTTTAGTCAGACTTTTGTCAGACTTTTGTCAGACTTTTGTCAGACTTTTGTCAGACTTTAGTCAGACTTTTGTCAGACTTTTGTCAGACTTTTGTCAGACTTTTGTCAGACTTTAGTCAGACTTTAGTCAGACTTTAGTCAGACTTTTGTCAGAGTTTAGTCAGACTTTAGTCAGACTTTAGTCAGACTTTAGTCAGACTTTTGTCAGACTTTAGTCAGACTTTAGTCAGACTTTAGTCAGACTTTTGTCAGACTTTTGTCAGACTTTTGTCAGACTTTAGTCAGACTTTTGTCAGACTTTTGTCAGACTTTAGTCAGACTTTAGTCAGACTTTTGTCAGACTTTTGTCAGACTTTAGTCAGACTTTAGTCAGACTTTAGTCAGACTTTTGTCAGACTTTTGTCAGACTTTTGTCAGACTTTAGTCAGACTTTAGTCAGACTTTAGTCAGACTTTAGTCAGACTTTAGTCAGACTTTTGTCAGACTTTTGTCAGACTTTAGTCAGACTTTAGTCAGACTTTAGTCAGACTTTAGTCAGACTTTAGTCAGACTTTAGTCAGACTTTAGTCAGACTTTTGTCAGACTTTTGTCAGACTTTTGTCAGACTTTTGTCAGACTTTAGTCAGACTTTTGTCAGACTTTAGTCAGACTTTAGTCAGACTTTTGTCAGACTTTTGTCAGACTTTAGTCAGACTTTTGTCAGACTTTAGTCAGACTTTAGTCAGACTTTAGTCAGACTTTTGTCAGACTTTTGTCAGACTTTAGTCAGACTTTAGTCAGACTTTAGTCAGACTTTTGTCAGACTTTAGTCAGACTTTAGTCAGACTTTAGTCAGACTTTTGTCAGACTTTTGTCAGACTTTAGTCAGACTTTTGTCAGACTTTTGTCAGACTTTTGTCAGACTTTTGTCAGACTTTAGTCAGACTTTAGTCAGACTTTTGTCAGACTTTAGTCAGACTTTAGTCAGACTTTTGTCAGACTTTTGTCAGACTTTTGTCAGACTTTAGTCAGACTTTAGTCAGACTTTTGTCAGACTTTTGTCAGACTTTTATCAGACTTTAGTCAGACTTTAGTCAGACTTTTGTCAGACTTTTGTCAGACTTTTGTCAGACTTTTGTCAGACTTTAGTCAGACTTTAGTCAGACTTTAGTCAGACTTTTGTCAGACTTTTGTCAGACTTTTGTCAGACTTTTGTCAGACTTTAGTCAGACTTTAGTCAGACTTTTGTCAGACTTTTGTCAGACTTTTGTCAGACTTTAGTCAGACTTTAGTCAGACTTTTGTCAGACTTTTGTCAGACTTTTGTCAGACTTTTGTCAGACTTTTGTCAGACTTTAGTCAGACTTTAGTCAGACTTTTGTCAGACTTTTGTCAGACTTTTGTCAGACTTTAGTCAGACTTTAGTCAGACTTTAGTCAGACTTTTGTCAGACTTTTGTCAGACTTTTGTCAGACTTTAGTCAGACTTTAGTCAGACTTTTGTCAGACTTTTGTCAGACTTTTGTCAGACTTTTGTCAGACTTTTGTCAGACTTTTGTCAGACTTTTGTCAGACTTTAGTCAGACTTTAGTCAGACTTTAGTCAGACTTTTGTCAGACTTTTGTCAGACTTTAGTCAGACTTTAGTCAGACTTTAGTCAGACTTTAGTCAGACTTTAGTCAGACTTTAGTCAGACTTTTGTCAGAGTTTAGTCAGACTTTTGTCAGACTTTAGTCAGACTTTTGTCAGACTTTTGTCAGACTTTAGTCAGACTTTAGTCAGACTTTTGTCAGACTTTTGTCAGACTTTTGTCAGACTTTAGTCAGACTTTAGTCAGACTTTTGTCACTTTATCACTTTCAGATTAAATACAGACATGTTCTTCCACTGTTAGAGGGACATCGTGGGACTCATATATTTTAATACAGTCATAAATAGTGAATATTCTGTTTTCTAATGCATCCTCACTTTAGACCTGAACATTCTTGGTTTTTCAGCCTTTTTCCTTTGACCCACTTTTCATTGCAGCGTTTGAACTTGACTTGATGAAATGTGGAAAATGATGTGTTTGTTTGTTCCCCAACGTTGAAAAAGAGTTGTTTTCTCTTGACGATGACTTACACAATTAAACCGGAAGCTGTTCCTGAACAAACTATTGGCAAGACTCTTTGAGAAGCTGAGACTCTGTAGTTCTGGACTTGAAGTGGAAAAGTCAAAATGCAATAATAGAAGAAAGCGAGAACTCAACATGATGACATCAGCAGAAGGGTCATTTTTATTCTATTTGTTATTCAGCTTAAATAACATTTCTTGCAGTACAAACTGATGTATAACAAGTTATAAACTAAGGAGAAAAAAGTTGATGATATGTATATTTACAGTTTGAGAAGTACCGTAAGATGCCACTTAGGGCCGCCACAAGGGAAAAGTTCTAGAATGTGTGATGAGGACATGAACAGTGCAGGTGCAGAGGAAGGGGCAGAGCAGGGGCATGGCAGGGGCAGAGCAGGGGCAGAGCAGGTGCAGAGGAAGGGGCAGAGCAGGGGCAGAGCAGGTGCAGAGCAGGTGCAGAGCAGGGGCAGTGCAGGGGCAGAGCAGGGGCATGGCAGGGGCAGAGCAGGGGCAGAGGAAGGGGCAGAGGAAGGGGCAGTGCAGGGGCATGGCAGGGGCATGGCAGGTGCAGAGCAGGGGCAGAGGAAGGGGCAGTGCAGGGGCATGGCAGGGGCATGGCAGGTGCAGAGCAGGGGCAGGGCAGGGGCAGAGCAGGGGCAGGGCAGGGGCAGAGGAAGGGGCAGAGCAGGGCCAGGGCAGGGGCAGAGCAGGTGCATGGCAGGGGCAGATGAAGGGGCAGTGCAGGGGCATGGCAGGGGCAGAGCAGGTGCAGAGCAGGGGCAGAGCAGGTGCAGAGCAGGGGCAGAGCAGGGGCAGAGCAGGTGCATGGCAGGGGCAGATGAAGGGGCAGTGCAGGGGCATGGCAGGGGCAGAGCAGGTGCAGTGCAGGGGCATGGCAGGTGCAGAGTAGGGGCATGGCAGGGGCAGAGCAGGTGCAGGGGCAGAGCAGGGGCATGGCAGGGGCAGAGCAGGGGCATGGCAGGTGCAGGGCAGGGGCATGGCAGGGGCAGAGCAGGTGCAGTGCAGGGGCATGGCAGGTGCAGAGTAGGGGCATGGCAGGGGCAGAGCAGGTGCAGGGGCAGAGCAGGGGCATGGCAGGGGCAGAGCAGGGGCATGGCAGGTGCAGAGCAGGGGCATGGCAGGGGGAGAGCAGGGGCAGGGCAGGGGCAGAGCAGGGGCAGGGCAGGGGCAGAGGAAGGGGCAGAGCAGGGGCAGGGCAGGGGCAGAGCAGGGGCATGGCAGGGGCAGAGCAGGGGCATGGCAGGGGCAGAGCAGGTGCATGGCAGGGGCAGAGGAAGGGGCAGTGCAGGGGCATGGCAGGGGCAGAGCAGGTGCAGAGCAGGGGCAGAGCAGGTGCATGGCAGGGGCAGAGCAGGGGCAGAGCAGGGGCAGAGGAAGGGGCAGTGCAGGGGCATGGCAGGGGCAGAGCAGGGGCAGGGCAGGGGCATGGCAGGGGCATGGCAGGGGCAGAGCAGGTGCAGTGCAGGGGCATGGCAGGTGCAGAGTAGGGGCATGGCAGGGGCAGAGCAGGTGCAGGGGCAGAGCAGGGGCATGGCAGGGGCAGAGCAGGGGCATGGCAGGTGCAGGGCAGGGGCAGGGCAGGGGCATGGCAGGGGCAGAGCAGGTGCAGTGCAGGGGCATGGCAGGGGCAGAGCAGGGGCATGGCAGGTGCAGAGCAGGGGCATGGCAGGTGCAGAGCAGGGGCATGGCAGGTGCAGAGCAGGGGCAGTGCAGGGGCAGAGCAGGTGCAGAGCAGGGGCAGAGCAGGTGCATGGCAGGGGCAGAGCAGGGGCAGAGCAGGGGCATGGCAGGTGCATGGCAGGGGCAGAGCAGGGGCAGAGGAAGGGGCAGTGCAGGGGCATGGCAGGGGCAGAGCAGGTGCAGTGCAGGGGCATGGCAGGTGCAGAGTAGGGGCATGGCAGGGGCAGAGCAGGTGCAGGGGCAGAGCAGGGGCATGGCAGGGGCAGAGCAGGGGCATGGCAGGTGCAGGGCAGGGGCAGAGCAGGTGCAGTGCAGGGGCATGGCAGGTGCAGAGTAGGGGCATGGCAGGGGCAGAGCAGGTGCAGGGGCAGAGCAGGGGCATGGCAGGGGCAGAGCAGGGGCATGGCAGGTGCAGAGCAGGGGCATGGCAGGGGGAGAGCAGGGGCAGGGCAGGGGCAGAGCAGGGGCAGGGCAGGGGCAGAGGAAGGGGCAGAGCAGGGGCAGGGCAGGGGCAGAGCAGGGGCAGAGCAGGGGCATGGCAGGGGCAGAGCAGGGGCATGGCAGGGGCAGAGCAGGTGCATGGCAGGGGCAGAGGAAGGGGCATGGCAGGGGCAGAGCAGGTGCAGAGCAGGGGCAGAGCAGGTGCATGGCAGGGGCAGAGCAGGGGCAGAGCAGGGGCATGGCAGGTGCATGGCAGGGGCAGAGCAGGGGCAGAGGAAGGGGCAGTGCAGGGGCATGGCAGGGGCAGAGCAGGGGCAGGGCAGGGGCATGGCAGGGGCATGGCAGGGGCAGAGCAGGTGCAGTGCAGGGGCATGGCAGGTGCAGAGTAGGGGCATGGCAGGGGCAGAGCAGGTGCAGGGGCAGAGCAGGGGCATGGCAGGGGCAGAGCAGGGGCATGGCAGGTGCAGGGCAGGGGCAGGGCAGGGGCATGGCAGGGGCAGAGCAGGTGCAGTGCAGGGGCATGGCAGGGGCAGAGCAGGGGCATGGCAGGTGCAGAGCAGGGGCATGGCAGGTGCAGAGCAGGGGCATGGCAGGTGCAGAGCAGGGGCAGTGCAGGGGCAGAGCAGGTGCAGAGCAGGGGCAGAGCAGGTGCATGGCAGGGGCAGAGCAGGGGCAGAGCAGGGGCATGGCAGGTGCATGGCAGGGGCAGAGCAGGGGCAGAGGAAGGGGCAGTGCAGGGGCATGGCAGGGGCAGAGCAGGTGCAGTGCAGGGGCATGGCAGGTGCAGAGTAGGGGCATGGCAGGG
Organism: Eucyclogobius newberryi; assembly: GCF_026437365.1. Taxonomy (NCBI): domain Eukaryota; kingdom Metazoa; phylum Chordata; class Actinopteri; order Gobiiformes; family Gobiidae; genus Eucyclogobius; species Eucyclogobius newberryi. The sequence goes on along the minus strand of NW_027316234.1, from coordinate 521,248 downwards.
GCAGAGCAGGTGCAGGGGCAGAGCAGGGGCATGGCAGGGGCAGAGCAGGGGCATGGCAGGTGCAGGGCAGGTGCAGAGCAGGGGCAGGGCAGGGGCAGAGCAGGTGCAGAGCAGGGGCAGGGCAGGTGCATGGCAGGGGCAGAGCAGGGGCAGAGCAGGGGCATGGCAGGTGCAGAGCAGGGGCATGGCAGGGGCATGGCAGGTGCAGAGCAGGGGCATGGCAGGGGCAGTGCAGGGGCATGGCAGGGGCAGAGCAGGTGCAGTGCAGGGGCATGGCAGGTGCAGAGTAGGGGCATGGCAGGGGCAGAGCAGGTGCAGGGGCAGAGCAGGGGCATGGCAGGGGCAGAGCAGGGGCAGAGCAGGTGCAGAGGAAGGGGCATGGCAGGTGCAGAGAAGGTGCATGGCAGGGGCATGGCAGGTGCAGAGCAGGGGCATGGCAGGTGCAGAGCAGGAGCATGGCAGGTGCAGAGCAGGGGCAGGGCAGGAGCATGGCAGGTGCAGAGCAGGGGCATGGCAGGTGCAGAGCAGGTGCAGAGCAGGGGCATGGCAGGTGCAGAGCAGGGGCAGAGCAGGTGCAGAGCAGGGGCATGGCAGGTGCAGAGCAGGTGCATGGCAGGGGCATGGCAGGTGCAGAGCAGGTGCAGAGCAGGGGCATGGCAGGGGCAGAGCAGGTGCAGAGCAGGGGCATGGCAGGGGCAGAGCAGGTGCAGAGCAGGGGCATGGCAGGTGCAGAGCAGGGGCAGAGCAGGGGCATGGCAGGTGCAGAGCAGGGGCAGTGCAGGGCAGGAGCATGGCAGGGGCATGGCAGGGGCAGAGCAGGGGCATGGCAGGTGCAGAGAAGGGGCATGGCAGGTGCAGAGCAGGGGCAGTGCAGGTGCAGAGCAGGTGCAGAGCAGGAGCATGGCAGGTGCAGAGCAGGAGCATGGCAGGTGCATGGCAGGGGCAGTGTCTGTTTTACTCAAATTAGAACTAAAACCAAGCTCTGCTCAGAGGAAAACATTATAACTTGACAGCTTTTCTTTCTTAAATATTTGCAGGAGTGAAGCTGGTGTTGGAGGACAGTCTGAATGACACTAGTTTGAGCTTTTGTTGAGTTTGGACCGTTCTCTTTTAAAAGCCGATGACAAATTCAGTACAAATGTGTTTTGGATGCTTCCCAGAATGATTGATTCTGTAAAGAAGAGGAGCTTTCGTTTCAAGCCACAGATAAAGCAGCTTAGGAGTTCCTTTCACGAGACGCTGGACCAAATGGAATATATGGAGAAAAAGTCCAGGACGTCCTAAGTGTGAGGGGGAAGAACACATTCTCCAGTCATGTTTTCTCTGTCTGGGGGGAAGAGCAGGCCAAAGCTGGAGGAGGAAACACACTGGTATAACACCCATTGTTCATTAGTTATTCACACCTTTTATTAAGCAAAACAGGATCTGAAGAATGTGCAAATGTAAATACACAAACCCCAGAGTGCGATCAGAGCGATAGTGAGCTTCCTGTTTCCATCAAACTGATCAGAATAGGCCCGTGCGCTTCAATGACGGGAGCAGCAGCCATTTTGTGCCGTGTGGCCGACAACCGCCATCTTGTGACATGACTTTTCTTTGAGCAGGCGTCCTGTCAGCAAACAGCAGCTCCACAGGTAAAGACACTCACGCCACCGCCACCGCACTCACGCCACCGCCGCACTCACGCCACTGCACTCACGCCACCGCCGCACTCACACTCACGCCGCCGCACTCACACTCACGCCGCCTCACTCACGCAGTCGCCGCACTCACACTCACGCCACCACACTCACGCCGCCGCACTCACACTCACGCCGCCTCACTCACGCAGTCGCCGCACTCACACTCACGCCACCACACTCACGCCGCCGCACTCACACTCACGCCACCACACTCACGCCGCCGCACTCACACTCACGCCACCGCCGCACTCACACTCACGCCGCCGCACTCACGCAGTCGCCGCACTCACACCAGTAGCGACGTGAGCGACTTGAGAAACCACCTCCCATTTCCACTGCTGCTCGCGGGGGGAGGAGCTAAGAGGAAGTGACCCCGCCTCCCTCCCTTGATAACTTCCTGTAGAGATCTGGAGACGACATGAGAGCGAACAGGGCTCAGGAGGGTTGGCAATAGATCATACACTCCTAACTCACGGAAGTCAGAATGCCACTATTTGTTCATTTTTAACTTTTTTTAATCGTCAAAATTCTTTATTACAAAACATTCATGACAGACAATAAACAGTTTCAAGTAGTTAATCAACGGAATCGGGACAAAAGTGTCTGAATGTGAATCCAACATGGCGGCGACTGAGACCGCTCCCACTGATACAGCTCAGGCAACACTTTCCTCTCTAAAAAGGTTTTTTTCAGTGCATTACAGTTTGTTCCACTTCACACGTGGTATAGTCCGCTCAAAGATAGTGTTTGACCACAACATAAATAATCCTAACCCCTAACCTCATTTTTTTGTAGTAGATAGGAGATGAAGAAAAGTTTGAACCCAAATTAAATTTAGGGTTGGAGCGGGAGTAGAACCCAGCGTCTCCATCACCCCACGCCGGAAATGTACCTCGCATGTGATGTGGGCTGCCACGGGGGCCGCCATATTGGATTTTGTAACTTCCAAATTCTGACTTCCGTGAGTTAGGAGTGTATGATCTAGTGCCGACCGGCTCAGGAGGGTTTGTGCTGCTGGTGTGAGTTTACTGTAAACCACAACCTCAGCACTGAGAGGTGGAGTCAGTAGACAGGGCCGTCCCTGTCTGACTCAGCTGGCCTCACCTGCTCAGGTAAAGGGGCGAGGCTTCAGCTGCTCAGGTAAAGGGGCGAGGCTTCAGCTGCTCAGGTAAAGGGGCGAGGCTTCAGCTGCTCAGGTAAAGGGGCGGGGCTTCACCTGCTCAGGTAAAGGGGCGGGGCTTCACCTGCTCAGGTAAAGGGGCGGGGCTTCAGCTGCTCAGGTAAAGGGGCGGGGCTTCAGCTGCTCAGGTAAAGGGGCGGGGCTTCACCTGCTCAGGTAAAGGGGCGGGGCCTCACCTGCTCAGGTAAAGGGGCGGGGCTTCAGCTGCTCAGGTAAAAGGGCGGGGCTCATTCTGTCTCTTGTCTGTTCAGAGCCCCTCAGGCTGGTGGGAGGGGCCAGTCGCTGTGCTGGGACTCTGGAGGTGAAACACAGAGGAGAATGGAGACGAGGGGTGAACTATGGCCCCTGGGACTATGGCTCCTGGAACTTGGGGGCCACAGCTGCTGTGTGTCGAGCCCTGGACTGTGGCTCTGCTGTTTCTGGAGGAGACAGAGATGATTTTCCACAGAGTCGTGTGTGGGGGATCAGACGTGACTGTGTGATGAAGTCTACAGTGACAGAGTGTGTCATCAGCACAGACTCTCCCTCTTCTCTGGCTCTGGACGTGGTGTGTTCAGGTAAAAGTCTTAAATCCTCAGGTTGAATCTCTCAGATGTTCCTCACAGACTGCTCCTCTCTGTGTCTGGAGTCACTCATTATGGAAGTGTTATTGGTTTCAATATAACAGATGATGAACAGTTTGATGCTAAAGCTTAGCATTAGCTCTCTAAATATCAAGTATAAATAATGAAGAGTGTTTGGGTCGGGACCACCTCGGTGTCAGGAGGACAGACTCGTGTCCCTCACGCCGGGTCTGGAGCTGTGTTCAGCTCTGATATTACATTCTCCTCTTCACTCTCACATCTTTTTACTTTTTGTATTATTAATACTAACAGAACAAGACCAGACAGTGACAGATCAAAAAGTAAAACAAGTAGGTGAAGAATAAACCTGAGAATAAATGTCCCTCTGTATCTGTCCCAGTGTCTGGTGAATCTGTCCAAGTTCAAGTTTAATATTTTATCTCTAATGTGAAATATCTCTGTGTAACGATCAATTAGAGTTTAGATCAGGCCTAAAAATAGTTAGAGTTACTTTAAGTAACCAGAGTTTGATTGTCTAAAGAAAGTGAAAGAGTTTCATGTGTTCACAGTTCTACCTGCAGATGTCTCTGGACCAGAAGAGCTCGTCCTCAGACTTCTGACCCATATCATTGTCCTACAAACCTCCATGTCACACATGTGTGTGTCCTATTGGCTCAGAGCGGTGATGTCACACATGTGTGTGTCCTATTGGCTCAGAGCGGTGATGTCACACATGTGTGTGTCCTATTGGCTCAGAGCGGTGATGTCACACATGTGTGTGTCCTATTGGCTCAGAGCGGTGATGTCACACATGTGTGTGTCCTATTGGCTCAGAGCGGTGATGTCACACATGTGTGTGTCCTATTGGCTCAGAGCGATGATGTCACACATGTGTGTGTCCTATTGGCTCAGAGCGATGATGTCACACATGTGTGTGTCCTATTGGCTCAGAGCGGTGATGTCAAACATGTGTGTGTCCTATTGGCTCAGAGCGGTGATGTCACACACGTGTGTGTCCTATTGGCTCAGAGCGGTGATGTCACATGTGTGTGTCCTATTGGCTCAGAGCGGTGATGTCACACATGTGTGTGTCCTATTGGCTCAGAGCGGTGATGTCACACACACGTGTGTGTCCTATTGGCTCAGAGCGGTGATGTCACATGTGTGTGTCCTATTGGCTCAGAGCGGTGATGTCACATGTGTGTGTCCTATTGGCTCAGAGCGGTGATGTCACACATGTGTGTGTCCTATTGGCTCAGAGCGGTGATGTCACATGTGTCCACAGACTGGGTGCGGCTGGTCTCGGGGTCCGGCCTGTGCTCAGGATCAGTGCAGATCTGGGATCAGTCCTGGACCTGGCTCTGTGAAGAGGCCTTGGACCTTCAGGGTGCAGAGGTGCTGTGCAGGGAGCTGGGCTGTGGGGCTCCTTCTCTCCTCCAGGGGGCGGTCTCTCCTCTGGGACTGCAGACGTTCTACTGTGAGGGACATGAGTCTGCTCTGAGGGACTGTCCCCGCTCCAGCTCTGAGAACTGCTCCTCTGGAGCCGCTGTCAACCTCACCTGCTCAGGTAAAGGGGCGGGGCCTCACCTGCTCAGGTAAAGGGGCGGGGCTTCAGCTGCTCAGGTAAAAGGGCGGGGCTCATTCTGTCTCTTGTCTGTTCAGAGCCCCTCAGGCTGGTGGGAGGGGCCAGTCGCTGTGCTGGGACTCTGGAGGTGAAACTCAGAGGAGAATGGAGACGAGTGGTGAACTATGACTCCTGGAACTTGGGGGCCACAGCTGCTGTGTGTCGAGCCCTGGACTGTGGCTCTGCTGTTTCTGGAGGAAACAGATATGATTTTCCACAGAGTCGTGTGTGGGGGATCAGACGTGACTGTGTGATGAAGTCTACAGTGACAGAGTGTGTCATCAGCACAGACTCTCCCTCTTCTCTGGCTCTGGACGTGGTGTGTTCAGGTAAAAGTCTTAAATCCTCAGGTTGAATCTCTCAGATGTTCCTCACAGACTGCTCCTCTCTGTGTCTGGAGTCACTCATTATGGAAGTGTTATTGGTTTCAATATAACAGATGATGAACAGTTTGATGCTAAAGCTTAGCATTAGCTCTCTAAATATCAAGTATAAATAATGAAGAGTGTTTGGGTCGGGACCACCTCGGTGTCAGGAGGACAGACTCGTGTCCCTCACGCCGGGTCTGGAGCTGTGTTCAGCTCTGATATTACATTCTCCTCTTCACTCTCACATCTTTTTACTTTTTGTATTATTAATACTAACAGAACAAGACCAGACAGTGACAGATCAAAAAGTAAAACAAGTAGGTGAAGAATAAACCTGACAATAAATGTCCCTCTGTATCTGTCCCAGTGTCTGGTGAATCTGTCCAAGTTCAAGTTTAATATTTTATCTCTAATGTGAAATATCTCTGTGTAACGATCAATTAGAGTTTAGATCAGGCCTAAAAATAGTTAGAGTTACTTTAAGTAACCAGAGTTTGATTGTCTAAAGAAAGTGAAAGAGTTTCATGTGTTCACAGTTCTACCTGCAGATGTCTCTGGACCAGAAGAGCTCGTCCTCAGACTTCTGACCCATATCATTGTCCTACAAACCTCCATGTCACACATGTGTGTGTCCTATTGGCTCAGAGCGGTGATGTCACACATGTGTGTGTCCTATTGGCTCAGAGCGGTGATGTCACACATGTGTGTGTCCTATTGGCTCAGAGCGGTGATGTCACACATGTGTGTGTCCTATTGGCTCAGAGCGGTGATGTCACACATGTGTGTGTCCTATTGGCTCAGAGCGGTGATGTCACACATGTGTGTGTCCTATTGGCTCAGAGCGGTGATGTCACACATGTGTGTGTCCTATTGGCTCAGAGCGGTGATGTCACACATGTGTGTGTCCTATTGGCTCAGAGCGGTGATGTCACACATGTGTGTGTCCTATTGGCTCAGAGCGGTGATGTCACACATGTGTGTGTCCTATTGGCTCAGAGCGGTGATGTCACACATGTGTGTGTCCTATTGGCTCAGAGCGGTGATGTCACACATGTGTGTGTCCTATTGGCTCAGAGCGGTGATGTCACACATGTGTGTGTCCTATTGGCTCAGAGCGGTGATGTCACACATGTGTGTGTCCTATTGGCTCAGAGCGGTGATGTCACACACATGTGTGTGTCCTATTGGCTCAGAGTGATGATGTCACACATGTGTGTGTCCTATTGGCTCAGAGCGGTGATGTCACACACATGTGTGTGTCCTATTGGCTCAGAGCGGTGATGTCACACATGTGTGTGTCCTATTGGCTCAGAGCGGTGATGTCACACATGTGTGTGTCCTATTGGCTCAGAGCGATGATGTCACACATGTGTGTGTCCTATTGGCTCAGAGCGGTGATGTCACACATGTGTGTGTCCTATTGGCTCAGAGCGGTGATGTCACACATGTGTGTGTCCTATTGGCTCAGAGCGGTGATGTCACACATGTGTGTGTCCTATTGGCTCAGAGCGGTGATGTCACACATGTGTGTGTCCTATTGGCTCAGAGCGGTGATGTCACACGTGTGTGTCCTATTGGCTCAGAGCGGTGATGTCACACATGTGTGTGTCCTATTGGCTCAGAGCGATGATGTCACACATGTGTGTGTCCTATTGGCTCAGAGCGGTGATGTCACACATGTGTGTGTCCTATTGGCTCAGAGTGATGATGTCACACATGTGTGTGTCCTATTGGCTCAGAGCGATGATGTCACACACATGTGTGTGTCCTATTGGCTCAGAGCGGTGATGTCACACATGTGTGTGTCCTATTGGCTCAGAGCGGTGATGTCACACATGTGTGTGTCCTATTGGCTCAGAGCGGTGATGTCACACATGTGTGTGTCCTATTGGCTCAGAGCGATGATGTCACACATGTGTGTGTCCTATTGGCTCAGAGCGATGATGTCACACATGTGTGTGTCCTATTGGCTCAGAGTGATGATGTCACACATGTGTGTGTCCTATTGGCTCAGAGCGATGATGTCACACATGTGTGTGTCCTATTGGCTCAGAGCGGTGATGTCACACATGTGTGTGTCCTATTGGCTCAGAGTGATGATGTCACACATGTGTGTGTCCTATTGGCTCAGAGCGGTGATGTCACACATGTGTGTGTCCTATTGGCTCAGAGCGATGATGTCACACACATGTGTGTGTCCTATTGGCTCAGAGCGGTGATGTCACACATGTGTGTGTCCTATTGGCTCAGAGTGATGATGTCACACATGTGTGTGTCCTATTGGCTCAGAGCGGTGATGTCACACATGTGTGTGTCCTATTGGCTCAGAGCGATGATGTCACACACATGTGTGTGTCCTATTGGCTCAGAGCGGTGATGTCACACATGTGTGTGTCCTATTGGCTCAGAGCGATGATGTCACACACATGTGTGTGTCCTATTGGCTCAGAGCGGTGATGTCACACATGTGTGTGTCCTATTGGCTCAGAGCGATGATGTCACACATGTGTGTGTCCTATTGGCTCAGAGCGGTGATGTCACACATGTGTGTGTCCTATTGGCTCAGAGCGATGATGTCACACATGTGTGTGTCCTATTGGCTCAGAGCGATGATGTCACACATGTGTGTGTCCTATTGGCTCAGAGTGATGATGTCACACATGTGTGTGTCCTATTGGCTCAGAGCGATGATGTCACACATGTGTGTGTCCTATTGGCTCAGAGCGGTGATGTCACACATGTGTGTGTCCTATTGGCTCAGAGTGATGATGTCACACATGTGTGTGTCCTATTGGCTCAGAGCGGTGATGTCACACATGTGTGTGTCCTATTGGCTCAGAGTGATGATGTCACACATGTGTGTGTCCTATTGGCTCAGAGCGATGATGTCACACATGTGTGTGTCCTATTGGCTCAGAGCGGTGATGTCACACATGTGTGTGTCCTATTGGCTCAGAGCGGTGATGTCACATGTGTGTGTCCTATTGGCTCAGAGCGATGATGTCACACATGTGTGTGTCCTATTGGCTCAGAGCGATGATGTCACACATGTGTGTGTCCTATTGGCTCAGAGCGATGATGTCACACATGTGTGTGTCCTATTGGCTCAGAGCGGTGATGTCACACATGTGTGTGTCCTATTGGCTCAGAGCGGTGATGTCACACACATGTGTGTGTCCTATTGGCTCAGAGCGGTGATGTCACACATGTGTGTGTCCTATTGGCTCAGAGCGGTGATGTCACACACATGTGTGTGTCCTATTGGCTCAGAGCGGTGATGTCACACATGTGTGTGTCCTATTGGCTCAGAGCGGTGATGTCACACATGTGTGTGTCCTATTGGCTCAGAGCGGTGATGTCACACATGTGTGTGTCCTATTGGCTCAGAGCGATGATGTCACACATGTGTGTGTCCCATTGGCTCAGAGCGATGATGTCACATGTGTCCACAGACTGGGTGCGGCTGGTCTCGGGGTCCGGCCTGTGCTCAGGATCAGTGCAGATCTGGGATCAGTCCTGGACCTGGCTCTGTGAAGAGGCCTTGGACCTTCAGGGTGCAGAGGTGCTGTGCAGGGAGCTGGGCTGTGGGGCTCCTTCTCTCCTCCAGGGGGCGGTCTCTCCTCTGGGACTGCAGACGTTCTACTGTGAGGGACATGAGTCTGCTCTGAGGGACTGTCCCCGCTCCAGCTCTGAGAACTGCTCCTCTGGAGCCGCTGTCAACCTCACCTGCTCAGGTAAAGGGGCGGGGCCTCACCTGCTCAGGTAAAGGGGCGGGGCTTCAGCTGCTCAGGTAAAAGGGCGGGGCTCATTCTGTCTCTTGTCTGTTCAGAGCCCGTCAGGCTGGTGGGAGGGGCCAGTCGCTGTGCTGGGACTCTGGAGGTGAAACACAGAGGAGAATGGAGACGAGTGGAGAACTTTGACCCCTGGAACTTGGGGGCCACAGCTGCTGTGTGTCGAGCCCTGGACTGTGGCTCTGCTGTTTCTGGAGGAAACAGAGATGATTTTCCACAGAGTCCTGTGTGGTGGATCAGACCTGACTGTGTGATGAAGTCTACAGTGACAGAGTGTGTCATCAGCACAGACTCTCCCTCTTCTCTGGCTCTGGACGTGGTGTGTTCAGGTAAAAGTACAAATCTGATGCATTTTAGGTTTTCTCTTGATCTTGGCGTCATTTTAACCCCTCGTTTGAAGGAACACATTTTCCTTTTTGATCTTGTCTCAATATAAAGAAATTAAAAAAAAGTTTAAATGATCATTTCCTTAACACAAACAATACAGACTTTTGATCTGTGGCTTTTAATACAAAAAAATCTTCTGCTCCAAACCAAATGTTTCACTGACAGAAGATGACCTGTGTCTGACCTCTGACCAACAGAAATGAATGAATCTCAATCAGATTATTTGCAAGAGCCTCACGTTCTTCCTCTCTCGCTCCTTCTACCTTCACCTCACACATTTGACCCTTTATTACTTTGGAGTTAAACATTAGTGTTGACAGTAAAACACTCAGAATGTGACCTCTGACCCTGGACTCGGGCCTCAGTCGGGTCAAGAATTAAACCTCTTCGTCCTCTCTTCACAGACTTACTGAACCGTCCAATCATCTCCCTGTCTGTGTTAGACGGGGCCTCCGAGTCCCAGCTTCAGGGGGTCCGGGTGATGCCGGGGTCAAAGTTCAGGGTCAAATGCTCTGTGGAGCCACAGTTCCCAGGAGGCTCCTTCCAGCTCCTCTCTCCCACTGTGAACCTCACTCAGAACCACACCCTGCCCGCTGTCAATCACTCTGCACACTTCCTGTTCTCTGACACTGGCCCCGCCCACGAAGGAAACTACACCTGTGTTTACCTCCTGCAGGTGTTCGACCACGCCTTCTCCTCTCAGAGCCACGCCCTCCAGCTCTATGTGGGAGGTAAGCACAGCAACACAGCCTCATGTTAGAGTCACAGCCTCATGTTAGAGTCACAGCCTCATGTTAGAGTCACAGTCTCATGTTAGAGTCACAGCCTCATGTTAGAGTCACAGCCTCATGTTAGAGTCACAGCCTCATGTTAGAGTCACAGTCTCATGTTAGAGTCACAGCCTCATGTTAGAGTCACAGCCTCATGTTAGAGTCACAGTCTCATGTTAGAGTCACAGTCTCATGTTAGAGTCACAGCCTCATGTTAGAGTCACAGCCTCACATGTTAGAGTCACAGCCTCACATGTTAGAGTCACAGCCTCACATGTTAGAGTCACAGCCTCATGTTAGAGTCACAGTCTCATGTTAGAGTCACAGCCTCATGTTAGAGTCACAGCCTCATGTTAGAGTCACAGTCTCATGTTAGAGTCACAGCCTCATGTTAGAGTCACAGCCTCATGTTAGAGTCACAGTCTCATGTTAGAGTCACAGCCTCATGTTAGAGTCACAGCCTCATGTTAGAGTCACAGCCTCATGTTAGAGTCACAGTCTCATGTTAGAGTCACAGTCTCATGTTAGAGTCACAGTCTCATGTTAGAGTCACAGCCTCATGTTAGAGTCACAGTCTCATGTTAGAGTCACAGTCTCATGTTAGAGTCACAGTCTCATGTTAGAGTCACAGCCTCATGTTAGAGTCACAGCCTCATGTTAGAGTCACAGCCTCATGTTAGAGTCACAGCCTCATGTTAGAGTCACAGCCTCATGTTAGAGTCACAGTCTCATGTTAGAGTCACAGTCTCATGTTAGAGTCACAGTCTCATGTTAGAGTCACAGTCTCATGTTAGAGTCACAGTCTCACATGTTAGAGTCACAGCCTCATGTTAGAGTCACAGTCACAGTCTCATGTTAGAGTCACAGTCTCATGTTAGAGTCACAGCCTCATGTTAGAGTCACAGCCTCATGTTAGAGTCACAGCCTCATGTTAGAGTCACAGTCTCATGTTAGAGTCACAGCCTCATGTTAGAGTCACAGTCTCATGTTAGAGTCACAGCCTCATGTTAGAGTCACAGTCTCATGTTAGAGTCACAGTCTCATGTTAGAGTCACAGTCTCATGTTAGAGTCACAGCCTCATGTTAGAGTCACAGCCTCATGTTAGAGTCACAGTCTCATGTTAGAGTCACAGTCTCATGTTAGAGTCACAGTCTCATGTTAGAGTCACAGCCTCATGTTAGAGTCACAGCCTCATGTTAGAGTCACAGTCTCATGTTAGAGTCACAGTCTCATGTTAGAGTCACAGTCTCATGTTAGAGTCACAGCCTCATGTTAGAGTCACAGCCTCATGTTAGAGTCACAGCCTCATGTTAGAGTCACAGCCTCATGTTAGAGTCACAGCCTCATGTTAGAGTCACAGCCTCATGTTAGAGTCACAGTCTCATGTTAGAGTCACAGTCTCATGTTAGAGTCACAGTCTCATGTTAGAGTCACAGCCTCATGTTAGAGTCACAGTCTCATGTTAGAGTCACAGCCTCATGTTAGAGTCACAGCCTCATGTTAGAGTCACAGTCTCATGTTAGAGTCACAGTCTCGTGTTAGAGTCACAGCCTCATGTTAGAGTCACAGTCTCATGTTAGAGTCACAGCCTCATGTTAGAGTCACAGCCTCATGTTAGAGTCACAGCCTCATGTTAGAGTCACAGTCTCATGTTAGAGTCACAGTCTCATGTTAGAGTCACAGCCTCATGTTAGAGTCACAGCCTCATGTTAGAGTCACAGCCTCATGTTAGAGTCACAGTCTCATGAGTCCTTTTGTGTTGCAGGTTCAGACTCAGACTTGATCTTCAGAGTCCTGGTGGTTCTGCTGTTGACTCTCATAATCAACCTTCTGCTCTTCATATTCTGGAAGGTACTGGAGTCTTTAGACCTGATTTAGTCCTGGTTTGGATCTAGTTTGGATCTGCTTTACACTTAGGTTAGAGTCCTGCTTTAGTCCAGCTTCCAACACATTTCACTTGAGTCTGTTTTAGACCTTGCTTTGGCCTTCGTTAGTTCTTAAAGTTATGGTTTGGTCCTGGTTTATTCTTTCATGTTTTCCTGGTTTAGACCTGATTTAGTCCTGTTTTTTTAGACCTGAATGTTCTGTGTCCTGTTGTTTCAGGTCAAGGCCAGACGGGGCGCTATAGAGCCGGCTGAAGTGGAGCTGGAGTTAGAGCCGTTCAGATCCTCATGAGACCTGGACTCAGACCGCTGGCTTTAGACAGAGAGAAGAGCGAGTGTACTTTATTCGGACTGTGATACTGGTATTTATCAGTTACTCTTAGTGGATTCATTTAGAGGAACATGTGATTGATCAATTTGAGGAAGAATTTTGATCTAATTTATTTTTCCAACTTTTTTAATGACTACTTCTGCTTTATATTTTTCACTTTTTACATCCATGTGTTTTTACTGCAGTCTGTGCCTTTCCTTACGTTTAATAAACCGTTTTGATCCTTGTCTGTTGTTGTCTTTGTCCCTGCGATGGATAAATATGTTGTTGGGGCATTTGAATAGCTCACTGTCGCCACCTGCTGTCTCTGAGCGGAAATCAAGCCTTGTAACATCTGCTGACATCGACCCAAAGACGACTCTCCTGAGAAACCCTGGCTCTCTGTTATATTTGGCCATGTTAAATGTTTCAGTATGTGAATATATTGCCTTATTTCTTTTTCCATTTTTTTGTCTTTTGGTTTTTGGTGTGTAGTCTTTATTGGACAGGACAGTGTAGAAGAACATTCAGGAAGGATCCAAACTCAGGACCCTGTGGCCTGCTGCACGTGGAGCCTGGCATATGTGCCATCCACAGGGCGGCACATATTACCTGCATTTTTGAAAAGGAAAAGAGAAAAAAGCCTTTAGGGTCTGTTTTCTGATTGTGTAATTTCACAAAGGAGCTGCAGGGGGAGCTCTATCACCAAAGTTACTTAGTTTGGCTTTGAAATAGAAAATCAGCCCCCGCAGGAGCACCTGCAGGAGCACTCACAGGAGCACCCACAGGAGCACCCGCAGGAGCACCCACAGGAGCACTCACAGGAGCACTCACAGGAGCACCCGCAGGAGCACTCACAGGAGCACCCGCAGGAGCACCCACAGGAGCACCCACAGGATCACCCGCAGGAGCACTCACAGGAGCACCTGCAGGAGCACTCACAGGAGCACTCGCAGGAGCACCCGCAGGAGCACTCACAGGAGCACCCACAGGAGCACTCATAGGAGCACTCACAGGAGCACCCACAGGAGCACCCACAGGAGCACCCACAGGATCACCCGCAGGAGCACTCACAGGAGCACCTGCAGGAGCACTCACAGGAGCACTCGCAGGAGCACCCGCAGGAGCACTCACAGGAGCACCCACAGGAGCACTCACAGGAGCACTCACAGGAGCACCCACAGGAGCACTCACAGGAGCACTCACAGGAGCACCCGCAGGAGCACTCACAGGAGCACCCACAGGAGCACTCACAGGAGCACTCACAGAGCACCCACAGGAGCACTCACAGGAGCACTCACAGGAGCACCCGCAGGAGCACTCACAGGAGCACCCACAGGAGCACTCACAGGAGTACCCGCAGGAGCACCCACAGGAGCACCCACAGGAGCATCGTAGGAGCACTCACAGGAGCACCCGCAGGAGCACCCGCAGGAGCACCTGCAGGAGCACTCATAGGAGCACTCACAGGAGCACCCGCAGGAGCACTCACAGGAGCACCCACAGGAGCACTCGCAGGATCACCCGCAGGAGCACCCACAGGAGCACCCGCAGGAGCACTCACAGGAGCACCCACAGGAGCACTCGCAGGATCACCCGCAGGAGCACCCGCAGGAGCACTCACAGGAGCACTCGCAGGAGCACCCGCAGGAGCACTCACAGGAGCACCCACAGGAGCACCCGCAGGAGCACCCGCAGGAGCACTCACAGGAGCACCCGCAGGAGCACTCACAGGAGCACTCACAGGAGCACCCACAGGAGCACCCGCAGGAGCACCTGCAGGAGCACTCACAGGAGCACCCACAGGAGCACCCACAGGAGCACCCGCAGGAGCACCTGCAGGAGCACTCACAGGAGCACCCACAGGAGCACCCGCAGGAGCACTCACAGGAGCACCCACAGGAGCACCCGCAGGAGCACTCACAGGAGCACTCACAGGAGCACCCGCAGGAGCACCCACAGGAGCACTCGCAGGAGCACTCACAGGAGCACCCGCAGGAGCACTCACAGGAGCACCCGCAGGAGCACCCACAGGAGCACTCACAGGAGCACCCGCAGGAGCACCCACAGGAGCACCCACAGGAGCATCGTAGGAGCACCCGCAGGAGCACCTGCAGGAGCACTCACAGGAGCACCCACAGGAGCACTCACAGGAGCACCCACAGGAGCACCCGCAGGAGCAACCACAGGAGCACTCACAGGAGCACTCGCAGGAGCACCCGCAGGAGCACTCACAGGAGCACCCACAGGAGCACCCACAGGAGCACTCACAGGAGCACCCGCAGGAGCACTCACAGGAGCACCCGCAGGAGCACTCACAGGACCACCCGCAGGAGCACCCACAGGAGCACCCGCAGGAGCAACCACAGGAGCACTCGCAGGAGCACCCGCAGGAGCACCCACAGGAGCACCCGCAGGAGCACTCACAGGAGCACCCACAGGAGCACTCACAGGAGCACCCACAGGAGCACTCGCAGGATCACCCGCAGGAGCACTCGCAGGAGCACCCGCAGGAGCACCCGCAGGAGCACTCACGGGAGCACCCGCAGGAGCACCCGCAGGAGCACTCGCAGGAGCACCCGCAGGAGCACTCACAGGAGCACCCGCAGGAGCACTCACAGGAGCACCCACAGGAGCACCCGCAGGAGCACCCGCAGGAGCACTCACAGGAGCACCCGCAGGAGCACTCACAGGAGCACTCACAGGAGCACCCACAGGAGCACCCGCAGGAGCACCTGCAGGAGCACTCACAGGAGCACTCACAGGAGCACCCACAGGAGCACCCGCAGGAGCACCTGCAGGAGCACTCACAGGAGCACCCACAGGAGCACCCACAGGAGCACCCGCAGGAGCACCTGCAGGAGCACTCACAGGAGCACCCACAGGAGCACCCGCAGGAGCACTCACAGGAGCACCCACAGGAGCACCCGCAGGAGCACTCACAGGAGCACTCACAGGACCACCCGCAGGAGCACCCACAGGAGCACTCGCAGGAGCACTCACAGGAGCACCCGCAGGAGCACTCACAGGAGCACCCGCAGGAGCACCCACAGGAGCACTCACAGGAGCACCCGCAGGAGCACCCACAGGAGCACCCACAGGAGCATCGTAGGAGCACCCGCAGGAGCACCTGCAGGAGCACTCACAGGAGCACCCACAGGAGCACTCACAGGAGCACCCACAGGAGCACCCGCAGGAGCAACCACAGGAGCACTCACAGGAGCACTCGCAGGAGCACCCGCAGGAGCACTCACAGGAGCACCCACAGGAGCACCCACAGGAGCACTCACAGGAGCACCCGCAGGAGCACTCACAGGAGCACCCGCAGGAGCACTCACAGGAGCACCCGCAGGAGCACCCACAGGAGCACCCGCAGGAGCAACCACAGGAGCACTCGCAGGAGCACCCGCAGGAGCACCCACAGGAGCACCCGCAGGAGCACTCACAGGAGCACCCACAGGAGCACTCACAGGAGCACCCACAGGAGCACTCGCAGGAGCACCCGCAGGAGCACTCGCAGGAGCACCCGCAGGAGCACTCATGGGAGCACCCGCAGGAGCACCCGCAGGAGCACTCGCAGGAGCACCCGCAGGAGCACCCACAGGAGCACTCACAGGAGCACCCACAGGAACACCCGCAGGAGCACTCACAGGAGCACCCACAGGAGCACTCACAGGAGCACTCGCAGGATCACCCGCAGGAGCACTCGCAGGAGCACTCACAGGAGCACCCGCAGGAGCACCCACAGGAGCACTCACAGGAGCACCCGCAGGACCACCCGCAGGAGCACTCGCAGGAGCACTCGCAGGAGCACTCACAGAGCACTCACAGGAGCACCCGCAGGAGCACCTGCAGGAGCACCCACAGGAGCACCCACAGGAGCACCCACAGGAGCACTCACAGGAGCACTCACAGGAGCACTCGCAGGAGCACCCGCAGGAGCACCTGCAGGAGCACTCACAGGAGCACTCACAGGAGTACCCGCAGGAGCACCTGCAGGAGCACTCACAGGAGCACTTAGAGTAGCACTCACAGGAGCACCCGCAGGAGCACCCGCAGGAGCACTCACAGGAGCACCCGCAGGACCACCTGCAGGAGCAACCACAGGAGCACCCACAGGAGCACCCACAAGAGCACCCGCAGGAGCACCTGCAGTAGCACTCACAGGAGCACTCACAGGAGCACCCGCAGGAGCACTCACAGGAGCACCCCCAGGAGCACCCACAGGAGCACTCACAGGAGCACCCGCAGGAGCACCTGCAGGAGCACTCACAGGAGCACCCGCAGGAGCACCTGCAGGAGCACTCACAGGAGCACTCACAGGAGCACCCGCAGGAGCACTCACAGGAGCACCTGCAGGAGCACTCACAGGAGCACTCACAGGAGCACCCGCAGGAGCACCCACAGGAGCACTCACAGGAGCACCCACAGGAGCACTCGCAGGATCACCCGCAGGAGCAACCACAGGAGCACCCACAGGAGCACCCACAGGAGCACCCGCAGGAGCACCCACAGGAGCACCTGCAAGAGCCCTCACAGGAGCACCCACAGGAGCACCCGCAGGAGCACTCACAGGAGCACCCGCAGGAGCACTCACAGGAGCACCCACAGGAGCACCTGCAAGAGCCCTCACAGGAGCACCCACAGGAGCACCCGCAGGAGCACTCACAGGAGCACCCGCAGGAGCACTCACAGGAGCACCCGCAGGAGCACTCACAGGAGCACTCACAGGAGCACTCGCAGGAGCACCCACAGGAGCACTCACAGGAGCACCCGCAGGAGCACCCGCAGGAGCAACCACTCTGCCCCCCAGTGGTAAAAAGAAGTATATGTCACCTTTGTTAAATTTCAGTAAATCTTCATTCCACTTTGACTTTTGTCTTGTTTTTTTAGAATGTAATTCACATAATGAAGTTAAAGTTTTCTCTGCCTCTGCACTTTTTGATCCAACAAACTGTTTCTTTAAAGTTTACTCTTGGATTTTCTCTTTTTGCAGGTTGTTTCTATAAACAATTGAACCATAATCCTGCAAATTGTAGTTCTTCTTCTGTTTTTAGTTGTAATCTCATGAACACGTTTTCACAAGCCTGTGATTTATGATCTGCTTTGAATAACATTGAACTCCCCATTTACTTTTTCAGCCCATTTTACCTCCTATTTCATTATCCATTGTGTGTGTGTGTGTGTCTAATGTAGGTGTGTGTGTGTGTGTGTGTGTGTGTGTCTAATGTAGGTGTGTGTGTGTGTGTGTGTGTGTGTCTAATGTAGGTGTGTGTGTGTGTGTGTGTGTGTGTCTAATGTAGGTGTGTGTGTGTGTGTGTGTCTAATGTAGGTGTGTGTGTGTGTATGTGTGTGTGTGTGTGTGTGTAATGTAGGTGTGTGTGTGTGTGTGTGTGTGTCTAATGTAGGTGTGTGTGTGTGTGTGTGTGTGTCTAATGTAGGTGTGTGTGTGTGTGTGTGTGTGTCTAATGTAGGTGTGTGTGTGTGTGTGTGTGTGTATGTGTGTGTGTGTCTAATGTAGGTGTGTGTGTGTGTGTGTCTAATGTAGGTGTGTGTGTGTGTGTGTGTGTCTAATGTAGGTGTGTGTTTGTGTGTGTGTGTGTGTGTGTGTGTGTCTAATGTAGGTGTGTGTGTGTGTGTGTGTGTCTAATGTAGGTGTGTGTGTGTGTGTGTGTGTCTAATGTAGGTGTGTGTGTGTGTGTGTCTAATGTAGGTGTTTGTGTGTGTGTGTGTGTGTCTAATGTAGGTGTGTGTGTGTGTGTGTCTAATGTAGGTGTGTGTGTGTGTGTGTGTGTATGTGTGTGTGTGTCTAATGTAGGTGTGTGTGTGTGTGTGTGTGTATGTGTGTGTGTGTGTGTGTGTGTCTAATGTAGGTGTGTGTGTGTGTGTGTGTATGTGTGTGTGTGTGTGTGTGTTTGTGTGTGTGTGTGTGTGTGTGTGTCTAATGTAGGTGTGTGTGTGTGTGTGTGTGTGTATGTGTGTGTGTGTGTGTGTGTGTGTATGTGTGTCTAATATAGGTGTGTATGTGTTTGCGTGTGTGTGTGTGTTTGTGTGTGTGTGTGTGTGTTTGTGTGTGTGTGTGTGTATGTGTGTGTGTGTGTGTGTGTGTATGTGTGTCTAATATAGGTGTGTGTGTGTGTGTGTGTGTTTGCGTGTGTGTGTATGTGTCTCTAATGTAGGTGTGTATGTGTTTGCGTGTGTGTGTGTGTGTGTTTGTGTGTGTGTGTGTGTGTGTGTGTTTGTGTGTGTGTGTATATGTGTGTGTGTGTGTGTATATGTGTCTAATATAGGTGTGTGTGTGTGTGTTTGCGTGTGTGTGTATGTGTCTCTAATGTAGGTGTGTGTGTGTGTGTCTATCGTAGGTGTTTGTGTTTTTCGACCAACCTATGACAGTTGAGTCGGGCCGCAAGAGCCCAGTTGAGTCGGGCCGCAAGGGCCCAGTTGAGTCGGGCAGCAAGAGCCCAGTTGAGTCGGGCCGCAAGGGCCCAGACTCCTACGGCAAGAGCCGCAAGAGCCCAGTTGAGTCGGGCCGCAAGAGCCCAGTTGAGTCGGGCCGCAAGAGCCCAGTTGAGTCGGGCCGCGAGAGGCCAGTTGAGTCGGGCAGCAATGGCCCAGTTGAGTCGGGCCGCAAGGGCCCAGTTGAGTCGGGCCGCAAGGGCCCAGACTCCTACGGCAAGAGCCGCAAGAGCCCAGTTGAGTCGGGCCGCAAGGGCCCAGTTGAGTCGAGCCGCAAGGGCCCGGTTGAGTCGGTTGAGTCGGGCCGCAAGGGCCCAGTTATAGTGGTAGTCGTGCATCTTGTCCCAAGTACTGCATCTTGGATAGGTACTGCATCTTGGATAAGTACTGCATCTTGTAGTTTTTCGACCGACCTATGAAAGTTGTATTGACAGTTGAGTCGGGCCGCAAGAGGCCAGTTGAGTCGGGCAGCAAGGGCCCAGTTGAGTCGGGCCGCAAGGGCCCAGTTTAGTCGGGCCGCAAGGGTCCAGTTGAGTCGAGCCGCAAGAGCCCAGTTGAGTCGGGCCGCAAGGGCCCAGACTCCTACAGCAAGAGCCGCAAGAGCCCAGTTGAGTCGGGCCGCAAGAGCCCAAACTCCTGCGGCAAAAGCCGCAAAAGCCCAGTTGAGTCGGGCCGCAAGGGCCCAGACTCCTGAGGCAAGAGCCCAGTTGAGTCGGGCCGCAAGGGCCTAGTTGAGTCGGGCCGCAAGGGCCCAGTTGTAGTAGTGGTAGTAATAGTGCATATTGGATATGTATTGCATCTTGTTTTTCGATCAACCTATGACAGTTGAGTTGACAGTTGAGTCCGGCCGCAAGAGCCCAGTTGAGTCGGGCCGCAAGGGCCCAGTTGAGTCGGGCCGCAAGGGCCCAGTTGAGTCGGGCCGCAAGAGCCAATTTGAGTCGGGCAGCAAAGGCCCAGACTCCTGCGGCAAGAGCCGCAAGAGCCCAGTTTAGTTGGGCCGCAAGAGCCCAGTTGAGTCTGGCCGCAAGGGCCCAGTTGAGTCGGGCGGCAAGGGCCCTGTTGAGTCATGCCGCAAGGGCCCAGTTGAGTCGGGCCGCAAGGGCCCAGTTTTAGTAGTAGTAGTAGTCGTGCATCTTGTCCCAAGTAGTGCATCTTGTCCCAAGTACTGCATCTTGTAGTTTTTCGACCAACCTATGACAGTTGAGTTGACAGTTGAGTCGGGCCGCAAGAGCCCAGTTGAGTCGGAACGCAAGGGCCCAGTTGACTCGGGCCGCAAGAGCCCAGTTGAGTCGGGCCGCAAGAGGCCAGTTGAGTCGGGCAGCAATGGCCCAGTTGAGTCGGGCCGCAAGGGCCCAGTTGAGTCGGGCCGCAAGAGCCCAGTTGAGTCGGGCCGCAAGGGCCCAGACTCCTACGGCAAGAGCCGCAAGAGCCCAGTTGAGTCGGGCCGCAAGGGCCCAGTTGAGTCGAGCCGCAAGGGCCCAGTTGAGTCGGTTGAGTCGGGCCGCAAGGGCCCAGTAATAGTGGTAGTAGTAGTCGTGCATCTTGTCCCAAGTAGTGCATCTTGTCCCAAGTAGTGCATCTTGGATAAGTACTGCATCTTGGATAAGTACTGCATCTTGGATAGGTACTGCATCTTGTAGTTTTTCGACCGACCTATGAAAGTTGTGTTGACAGTTGAGTCGGGCCGCAAGAGGCCAGTTGAGTCGGGCCGCAAGGGTCCAGTTGAGTCGAGCCGCAAGAGCCCAGTTGAGTCGGGCCGCAAGGGCCCAGACTCCTACAGCAAGAGCCGCAAGAGCCCAGTTGAGTCGGGCCGCAAGGGCCCAGACTCCTGAGGCAAGAGCCCAGTTGAGTCGGGCCGCAAGAGCCCAGACTCCTCCAGCAAGAGCCCAGTTTAGTGGGGCCGCAAGGGCCTAGTTGAGTCGGGCGGCAAGGGCTCAGTTGTAGTAGTAGTAGTAGTCGTGCATCTTGTCCCAAGTAGTGCATCTTGAATAGGTACTGCATCTTGTAGTTTTTCGACCGACCTATGAAAGTTGAGTTGACAGTTGAGTCGGGCCGCAAGAGCCCAGACTCCTCCAGCAAGAGCCCAGTTTAGTGGGGCCGCAAGGGCCTAGTTGAGTCGGGCGGCAAGGGCTCAGTTGTAGTAGTAGTAGTAGTCGTGCATCTTGTCCCAAGTAGTGCATCTTGAATAGGTACTGCATCTTTTAGTTTTTCGACCGACCTATGGAAGTTGAGTTGACAGTTGAGTCGGGCAGCAAGGGCCCAGTTGAGTCGGGCCGCAAGGGCCCAGTTGAGTCGGGTCGCAAGGGCCCAGTTGAGTCGGGCCGCAAGGGCCCAGACTCCTACGGCAAGAGCCGCAAGAGCCCAGTTGAGTCGGGCCGCAAGAGCCCAAACTCCTGCGGCAAAAGCCGCAAAAGTCCAGTTGAGTCGGGCCGCAAGGGCCCAGACTCCTACGGCAAGAGCCGCAAGAGCCCAGTTGAGTCGGGCCGCAAGGGCCCAGACTCCTGACGCAAGAGCCCAGTTGAGTCGGGCCGCAAGAGCCTAGACTCCTGCGGCAAGAGCCCAGTTTAGTGGGGCCGCAAGAGCCCAGTTGAGTCGGGCCGCAAGGGCCTAGTTGAGTCGGGCGGCAAGGGCTCAGTTGTAGTAGTAGTAGTAGTCGTGCATCTTGTCCCAAGTAGTGCATCTTGAATAGGTACTGCATCTTGTAGTTTTTCGACCGACCTATGAAAGTTGAGTTGACAGTTGAGTCGGGCCGCAAGAGCCCAGTTCAGTCGGGCCGCAAGGGCCCAGTTGAGTCGGGCCTCAAGAGTCCAGTTGAGTCGGGCCTCAAGGGTCCAGATGAGTCGGGCCTCAAGGGTCCAGATGAGTCGGGCCACAAGGGTCCAGTTGAGTCGGGCCTCAAGGGTCCAGTTGAGTCGGGCCTCAAGGGTCCAGTTTAGTCGGGCCTAAAGGGTCCAGTTGAGTCGGGCCTCGAGGGTCCAGTTGAGTCGGGCCTCAAGGGTCCAGTTTAGTCGGGCCTAAAGGGTCCAGTTGAGTCGGGCTTCAAGGGTCCAGTTGAGTTGGGCCTCAAGGGTCCAGATGAGTCCGGCCTCAAGGGTACAGTTGAGTCAGGCCTCAAGGGTCCAGTTGAGTCGGGCTTCAAGGGTCCAGTTGTTATATTTTTTTCAACACCTTTAAGGCACCCCAGCACTTTATTGTAAGTACAATCTTAACTGGTTTTAGCTGCACATATTTATTTTTTAATTGGTTTTATCTGGTTTTAAGCTAGTTTTAGTGAGTTTTATTTGGTTTTAAGCTGTTGGTGCCTCCAGAATGTCGGCCTCCCATGCCGGCAGGAGGAGGCACCACAGCGTGTGCTTCACCCTGAAGGAGGTGTCTGGAAAAGTACCACAGTTTTCACGTTTGGACTTTTCCAGACACCTCGTCCAGAAAGCTCTGAATTTCAAAGCCGATTACCTGAACTGTATCTTGACCCTGCCTTTCAACAAAGACTTTGATGTGAGCTTTCGCTCTGCGATAATTCTGAAAGAATTCTGGACAAGGTTTGAAGGGGTGAAGCCCCAGTTTACAGCATTCATTGTGGAGAATTTGACTGACAACTCACTGAAACATGTGATTGTTAGAATGTTCAATGAAACTGTTAGTGCTGATGACATTTGTATGTGGCTGGGAAGATTTTGCACGGTGAAAGGCCAGGCTATCAAGGTCAGAGATGTGGATGGCATTTGGACAGGCAGCTGGAGGGTCCCCATCCAACAATGCAGGACCCCCAGGGCTACCAAGACCTGAAGCACCTGCCTAGTATGATAGTCCTGGGGGATAACCGGGGCTACATCCACTACCAAGGACAACCCAAGCTCTGCCGGCGGTGTGGGGATTATGGGCACTTAGTGGAGGCTTGCACTCA
The DNA here is from genome assembly GCF_026437365.1 of Eucyclogobius newberryi. Lineage (NCBI taxonomy): Eukaryota > Metazoa > Chordata > Actinopteri > Gobiiformes > Gobiidae > Eucyclogobius > Eucyclogobius newberryi. The sequence goes on along the minus strand of NW_027316234.1, from coordinate 498,329 downwards.
AGTGGTCTGCGGGAAGTGTAGAGAAATTGGGCACACATACGAGGAATGTACCAATGGCAGAAAGTGCAATCTCTGTGGGGACTTAGGTCACCTCTTCAGAGACTGCCCAAAATCATTTGCCAACAAACTGAAGGCCGGAACCCAAAATGTTGCACAAGAACAAGATGGCGGACAAGCACATGGAGGACTTGACAAAATGGTGGAAGAGCTACTTGGAAAGGAGGGGGCTGAGAGGGAGAGGGGTGGGGCCTGCGGAGGCTCCTCCCACACAGACCCAGTAGGAGGAGGTGGGGCCTGCGGAGGCTCCACCCACACACACTTGGGAGGGGGTGGTGGTGCCTGCCGGAGTCCCACCCACTGACACTCAGACGGGGGAGGGGGAACAGAGGCCTGAGGAGGCCTCCATTCCTGAAACCCAAATGAAACTCGGGACCATAGAGGCGATGGGACCCCTCGGGCCTCTGGACCCCCTGGATGAGTGTCTGAACTCCCTCCTGAACCACGCCCAGTACCTCAAGAGGCCTCTGTCAGAATCGTCCTCTGAGAGTAACTTGCTCTCAGAGAAGAGACCTGGGACCCTCTCAGACAGTGACTCTGTGGAGGAGCCCAGAACCTTCCCCTCCGATTCACCCAACGAGGTCTCGTTCCTCACGGTAGCTATGAAATCAACCCCAAGGACTTTCCCCATGAAAAGAATGGACAGAAGGGGACACGTTGCTAAAACCCCTCCTCTCTCACCTACAAGAGAGAAGGCAGAGCAACATTTACAAGGTCTCTTTTAACCGGATTTTAACTGTTTTATTTCGTTTCATCGTTATACCTGTTTTTAACCATGCTCATGGCGATCACATTCTCAACAATCAATGTCAGAAGTGTGAAGTCTAGAGTTAGAGCCCCAGAGCATTTTATCCTGTCTTAACTCTTTTAACTCGGATGTGTTTTCATTACAAGAATGTTGTCTACCGTTTTTAAATCATTACAGAGACTGGGAGGAGTGGTGGCCACACACATCCGTCTGGAGTGGCTCCAACCAAAATAAAAATGATGGAGTGGCCATTTTAATCAAAAACCCCCTGGTGACGGTAACGGGCAGCACTTTTAATACATCTGAGTTTTATGGGGCGGGATTTTAAACTCTTAAATATTTATGGTTTTACTGATAAACACAACAGGTATGAGTTTTTAGAAGATCTGCAGTCCCACATGCTAGGTAGAACTCCTTTTATTTTAGCAGGGGATTTTAACTGTATTTTAACCAAAGATGATAGGAACAGAACAGGGGATTTTAAACTAGACAAAACATCGGTTTTATTGCAGGGTTTGTGTAGGGATTTTAAACTACGAGACTGTTTCAAAACCATGCATCCTAGAGAGGAGGGCTTCACCTGGTTCAGTGGAGTCGGGCCGCAAGGCCCCAGTTGATTCGGTTGAGTCGGGCCGCGAGGGCCCAGATGTAGTAGTAGTAGTAGTAGTAGTGCCCATCTTGTCCCAAGTAGTTAATCTTGTCCCAAGTAGTGCATCTCGTCCCAAGTAGTGCATCTTGGATAGGTACTGCATCTTGTAGTTTTTCGACCGACCTATGAAAGTTGAGTTGACAGTTGAGTCGGGCCGCAAGAGCCCAGTTCAGTCGGGCCGCAAGGGCCCAGTTGAGTCGGGCCTCAAGGGTCCAGTTGAGTCGGTCCTCAAGGGTCCAGTTGAGTCGGGCCTCAAGGGTCCAGTTGAGTCGGGCTTCAAGGGTCCAGTTGAGTCGGGTTTCAAGGGTCGGGCTTCAAGGGTCCAGTTGAGTCGGGCTTCAAGGGTCCAGTTGAGTCGGGCCTCAAGGGTCCAGATGAGTCGGGCCTCAAGGGTCCAGATGAGTCTGGCCGCAAGGGCCCAGTTGAGTCCGGCCTCAAGGGCCCAGTTGAGTCGGGCCTCAAGGGTCCAGTTGAGTCGGGACTCAAGGGTCCAGTTGAGTCGGGCCTCAAGGTTCCAGTTGAGTCGGGTTTCAAGGGTCCAGTTGAGTCCGGCTTCAAGGGTCCAGTTGAGTCCGGCTTCAAGGGTCCAGTTGAGTCGGGCCTCAAGGGTCCAGATGAGTCGGGCCTCAAGGGTCCAGTTGAGTCGGGCCTCAAGGGTCCAAATGAGTCGGGCCGCAAGGGCCCAGACTCCTGAGGCAAGAGCCCAGTTGAGTCGGGCTGAAGGAGCCTAGACTCCTGCGGCAAGAGCCGCAATAGCCCAGTTTATTCGGGCCGCAAGAACCCAGTTGAGTCCGGCTTCAAGGGTCCAGTTGAGTCCGGCTTCAAGGGTCCAGTTGAGTCGGGCCTCAAGGGTCCAGATGAGTCGGGCCTCAAGGGTCCAGTTGAGTCGGGCCTCAAGGGTCCATTTGAGTCGGGTTTCAAGGGTCCAGTTGAGTCGGGCCGCAAGAGCAGCGATCGAGGGTCCAGTTGAGTCGGGCCTCAAGGGTCCAGTTGAGTCGGGCCTTAAGTGTCCAGTTGAGTCGGACCTCAAGGGTCCAGTTGAGTGGGGCCGCAAGGGTCCAGTTGAGTCGGGCCGCAAGGGCCCAGTTGAGTTGGGCCGCAAGGGCCCAGTTGAGTTGGGCAGCAAGGGCCCAGTTGAGTCGGTTGAGTCGGGCCGCAAGGGCCAGGTTGTGGTAGTAGTAGTAGTGCATTTTTGTCCCAAGTAGTGCATCTTGTCCCAATTCGTTTTTCGACCGACCTATGACAGTTGAGTTGACAGTTGAGTCGGGCCGCAAGAGTCCAGTTGAGTCGGGCCGCAAGAGCCCGGTTGAGTCAGGCCGCAAGGGGCCAGTTTAGTCGGGCCGCAAGGGCCCAGTTGAGTCAGGCCGCAAGAGCCCGGTTGAGTCGGACAGCAAGAGCCCAGTCTCCCTTCGGCAAAAGCCGCAAGAGCCCAAATGAGTCGGGCCGCAAGGGCCCAGACTCCTGAGGCAAGAGCCCAGTTGAGTCGGGCTGAAGGAGCCTAGACTCCTGCGGCAAGAGCCGCAAGAGCCTTGTTTAGTCGGGCCGCAAGAACCCAGTTGAGTCGGGCCGCAAGGGCCCAGTTGAGTCGGGCCGCAAGGGCCCAGTTGAGTCTGTACGCAAGGCCCCAGTTGTAGTAGTGGTGGTAGTCGTGCATCTTGTCCCAAGTTGTGCATCTTGGATAGGTACTGCATCTTGTAGTTTTTCGACCGACCTATGAAAGTTGAGTCGACAGTTGAGTCGGGCCGCAAGAGCCCGGTTGAGTCGGGCCGCAAGGGCCCAGTTGAGTCGGGCCGCAAGGGCCCAGTTGAGTCGGGCCGCAAGAGCCCAGTTGAGTCGGGCCGCAAGGGCCCAGTTGAATCGGGCCGCAAGAGCCCAGTTGAGTAAGGCCCTAAGGGCCCAGAGTCCTAGGGCAAGAGCCGCAAGAGCCCAGTTGAGTCGGGCCGCAAGGGCCCAGTTGAGTCGGTTGAGTAGGGCCGCAAGGGCCCAGTTCTAGTAGTAGTAGTAGTCGTGCATCTTGTCCCAAGTAGTGCATCTTGTCCCAAGTAGTGCATCTTGGATAGGTACTGCATCTTGTTTTTCGACCAACCTATGCCAATTGAGTTGACAGTTGAGTCGGGCCGCAAGAGCCTAGACTCCTGCGGCAAGAGCCGCAAGAGCCCAGTTTAGTCGGGCCACAAGAGCCCAGTTGAGTCGGGCCGCAAGGGCCCAGTTGAGTCGGTCCGCAAGGGCCCAGTTGAGTCGGGCCCCAAGGGCCCACTTGAGTCGGGCCGCAAGGGCCCAGATGAGTCGGGCCTCAAGGGTCCATTTGAGTCGGGTTTCAAGGGTACAGTTGAGTCGGGCTTCAAGGGTCCAGTTGTGTCGGGCTGCAAGAGCGGCGGTCGAGGGTCCAGTTGAGTCTGGTCTCAAGGGTCCAGTTGAGTCAGGCCGCAAGAGCCCGGTTGAGTCGGGCCGCAAGAGCCCAGTCTCCCTTCGGCAAAAGCCGCAAGAGCCCAAATGAGTCGGGCCGCAAGGGCCCAGACTCCTGAGGCAAGAGCCCAGTTGAGTCGGGCTGAAGGAGCCTAGACTCCTGCGGCAAGAGCCGCAAGAGCCTTGTTTAGTCGGGCCGCAAGAACCCAGTTGAGTCGGGCCGCAAGGGCCCAGTTGAGTCGGGCCGCAAGGGCCCAGTTGAGTCTGTACGCAAGGCCCCAGTTGTAGTAGTGGTGGTAGTCGTGCATCTTGTCCCAAGTTGTGCATCTTGGATAGGTACTGCATCTTGTAGTTTTTCGACCGACCTATGAAAGTTGAGTTGACAGTTGAGTCGGGCCGCAAGAGCCCGGTTGAGTCGGGCCGCAAGGGCCCAGTTGAGTCGGGCCGCAAGGGCCCAGTTGAGTCGGGCCGCAAGAGCCCAGTTGAGTCGGGCCGCAAGGGCCCAGTTGAATCGGGCCGCAAGAGCCCAGTTGAGTAAGGCCCTAAGGGCCCAGAGTCCTAGGGCAAGAGCCGCAAGAGCCCAGTTGAGTCGGGCCGCAAGGGCCCAGTTGAGTCGGTTGAGTCGGGCCGCAAGGGCCCAGTTCTAGTAGTAGTAGTAGTCGTGCATCTTGTCCCAAGTAGTGCATCTTGTCCCAAGTAGTGCATCTTGGATAGGTACTGCATCTTGGATAGGTACTGCATCTTGTTTTTCGACCAACCTATGCCAATTGAGTTGACAGATGAGTCGGGCCGCAAGGGCCCAGACTCCTGAGGCAAGAGCCCAGTTGAGTCGGGCCGCAAGAGCCTAGACTCCTGCGGCAAGAGCCGCAAGAGCCCAGTTTAGTCGGGCCACAAGAGCCCAGTTGAGTCGGGCCGCAAGGGCCCAGTTGAGTCGGTCCGCAAGGGCCCAGTTGAGTCGGGCCGCAAGGGCCCACTTGAGTCGGGCCGCAAGGGCCCAGATGAGTCGGGCCTCAAGGGTCCATTTGAGTCGGGTTTCAAGGGTACAGTTGAGTCGGGTTTCAAGGGTCCAGTTGAGTCGGGCTTCAAGGGTCCAGTTGTGTCGGGCTGCAAGAGCGGCGGTCGAGGGTCCAGTTGAGTCTGGTCTCAAGGGTCCAGTTGAGTCGGGCCGCAAGGGTCCAGTTGAGTCGGGCCGCAAGGTCCCAGACTCCTGCGCCAAAAGCCGCAAGAGCCCAGTTGAGTCGGGCCGCAAGGGCCCAGTTGAGTTGGGCCTCAAGGGTCCAGTTGAGTCTGGCCGCAAGAGCGGCGGTCGAGGGTCCAGTTGAGTCTGGCCTCAAGGGTCAAGTTGAGTCGGGCCTCAAGTGTCCAGTTGAGTTGGGCCTCAAGGGTCCAGTTGAGTCGGGCTGCAAGGGTCCAGTGGATTTGGGCCGCAAGGGCCCAGACTCCTGAGGCAAGAGCCCAGTTGAGTCGGGCTGAAGGAGCCTAGACTCCTGCGGCAAGAGCCGCAAGAGCCTTGTTTAGTCGGGCCGCAAGAACCCAGTTGAGTCGGGCCGCAAGGGCCCAGTTGAGTCGGGCCGCAAGGGCCCAGTTGAGTCTGTACGCAAGGCCCCAGTTGTAGTAGTGGTGGTAGTCGTGCATCTTGTCCCAAGTTGTGCATCTTGGATAGGTACTGCATCTTGTAGTTTTTCGACCGACCTATGAAAGTTGAGTTGACAGTTGAGTCGGGCCGCAAGAGCCCGGTTGAGTCGGGCCGCAAGGGCCCAGTTGAGTCGGGCCGCAAGGGCCCAGTTGAGTCGGGCCGCAAGAGCCCAGTTGAGTCGGGCCGCAAGGGCCCAGTTGAATCGGGCCGCAAGAGCCCAGTTGAGTAAGGCCCTAAGGGCCCAGAGTCCTAGGGCAAGAGCCGCAAGAGCCCAGTTGAGTCGGGCCGCAAGGGCCCAGTTGAGTCGGTTGAGTCGGGCCGCAAGGGCCCAGTTCTAGTAGTAGTAGTAGTCGTGCATCTTGTCCCAAGTAGTGCATCTTGTCCCAAGTAGTGCATCTTGGATAGGTACTGCATCTTGGATAGGTACTGCATCTTGTTTTTCGACCAACCTATGCCAATTGAGTTGACAGATGAGTCGGGCCGCAAGGGCCCAGACTCCTGAGGCAAGAGCCCAGTTGAGTCGGGCCGCAAGAGCCTAGACTCCTGCGGCAAGAGCCGCAAGAGCCCAGTTTAGTCGGGCCACAAGAGCCCAGTTGAGTCGGGCCGCAAGGGCCCAGTTGAGTCGGTCCGCAAGGGCCCAGTTGAGTCGGGCCGCAAGGGCCCACTTGAGTCGGGCCGCAAGGGCCCAGATGAGTCGGGCCTCAAGGGTCCATTTGAGTCGGGTTTCAAGGGTACAGTTGAGTCGGGTTTCAAGGGTCCAGTTGAGTCGGGCTTCAAGGGTCCAGTTGTGTCGGGCTGCAAGAGCGGCGGTCGAGGGTCCAGTTGAGTCTGGTCTCAAGGGTCCAGTTGAGTCGGGCCGCAAGGGTCCAGTTGAGTCGGGCCGCAAGGTCCCAGACTCCTGCGCCAAAAGCCGCAAGAGCCCAGTTGAGTCGGGCCGCAAGGGCCCAGTTGAGTTGGGCCTCAAGGGTCCAGTTGAGTCTGGCCGCAAGAGCGGCGGTCGAGGGTCCAGTTGAGTCTGGCCTCAAGGGTCAAGTTGAGTCGGGCCTCAAGTGTCCAGTTGAGTTGGGCCTCAAGGGTCCAGTTGAGTCGGGCTGCAAGGGTCCAGTGGATTTGGGCCGCAAGAGGCCCGACTCAACTGGACCCTTGAAAGTCTTCACATGAGGGCGTGCTTCTGCCCAGTTTCGAGCCGGGGACCTTTGGCGTGTGAGGCAAACGAGCTTCAAAATATATATATTGTTTTGATAGGAGACGGGGCGATAAGTCACGTGACGCATGAAAAGATAAACACACATTCTTTTCCAAGCGCCACTGTTTCTGAGATAACGTCACTCCTTCCAAATATTATGGCTAAATATGGAGGAGCTAAACAGCTGATTGTGCACGTGGGTGCAGTGGACATGCGGCGGGAACAGACTGAAGTTTTGAAAAAAGACTTCTTGAAGTTATTCGACGTGCTTGATAAAATGGAAATCAAAAGTTTCATAAGTGGACCTCTTCCAAACATCGACAGGAGGATAAACAAGTTTAGCCGGCTTCTTCAGCTGAACACATGGCTGTCCAAAGAGTGTCCCCCGAGAGGACTACACTACATTGAGAACTTCTATCTATTCTGGAAACGAGAGGACCTGTTTAAGAGAAATGGCCCCCACCTATGCAGAGGTGGAGTGAGGGTGCTGACAGAGAACCTGCTCCACGCTCTGAGGCATTGGACTGGGCCTGGACAGGGTCCTGAGCAGATAGTTAGAGAAGAGAGGAATGAGAGAAGAATTCCTGCTCCCTCAGCCAGAGACCGAGCCAATGTTTCAACATCAAAAGCATCACAACCTCAGCCTCCACCAAAGGATTCATCAGCAGCTGCTCCACCACCACCAGCAAAGGATTCAGCTCCAGCTGCTCCACATTCACCTCCACCGCCTCCAGCAAAGGAACAATCTTCAAAGGCCTTGGACCCATCTGTGACAAGCCCAACAACATCCCTGTCATCGCCCCTGCCTTCACACCAGCCCTGGGTTCCCCCTGCAACATCTACTCCCACTAAAGATTCATCATTCTCCTTCTCATCTCCACTCTCACCCATGGGCCTTCCCAGCCATTTTGAAAGTCTGATCAAATCAGGCATTAAGATGGCTCCACTCACGCCCAATATAGCAAGATCAAGGGCTATGTCAATACTTAGCAACTCTTCCTGGCCAAGCCGACTACACCAACAAAAGCCCCACCACCCATCCCCCCTCGCCTCTCACCTGGTCCCAAACTCTCCTTGGCTACAAAAGCCCCACCACCCATCCAACCTCGCCTTTCACCTGGTATCTCCCATAGCTAGGATGCACTGGGTCTCAGCGTTGCCGGGACTTATTGTCACATTAAAAATCAAACCAACCCGGGGCCCTATGTAAAAAGAGCCCCCCCTAGTGCTATTTCTGTAGTCACATCATCACACAGATGGAAAAACAAAATGCGAGTCAGGCCCAATCTGAGAAATGTGATTCATATTCCCTGTGAAAAGATAAAGCCCAGTCCCACTGAAACTAGTCTGAAACTTGCTGTGCTAAATGTCAGATCCTTATGTAACAAATCTCTCTTAATTAATAATTTTATTTCTTCTTATAATCTTGATTTTATGTTTTTAACAGAAACATGGCTTGACAAAAACACAGGAAATGTAGTTCTGATAGAATCTGCTCCACCCAACTTTAAGTTTGAATCTGAAACACGAGAAAACAAAAAAGGGGGTGGAGTCTGTGCTGTCTTTAGAGATGAAATAATTACCCACAGGTTGTCTTTTGGGGTGTTTTCATCATTTGAGTATGTATCCTTTAAAATGGAGCTAAAACGGTCTCCATCCATTCTCTTCATTGTTTTATACAAGCCTCCCCAGCACTGCCAAAGTTTTATTGATGATTTTACTGAGATGCTTTCAGTCATATGCACAGACTTTGATGGTTTGGTCATTACAGGTAATTTCAACGTGCATGTTGATAATATTTGTGACAGAAACGCTAAAGAGCTTGATGCTGTCCTTGAAACCTTCAGTCTTACTCAGCATGTGAGAGTCCCCACCCACAGCAGAGAGGCCAGAGAGGCCCCACCCACAGCAGAGAGGCCCCACCCACAGCAAAGGACACACTCTAGATCTCATAATTACAAAGGGGGTAAATATTTCAAATGTTAATGTGATCGATGTTGCTCTGTCTGATCATTTCTGTGTCTTCTTTGACCTGTCTGTTTCTCCCCAACCTCCGGTTGGTCCTGCAGTTGTTCAGAGGAGTCACATAAGTGATGGCACAGGTGCACTGTTTATGGAAATGATAAACTTTGAAAATGTCTCATGTTCTAATGTAAATGATTTGTTGAACTCTGTTACATCTAGTGTTTTGAATGTTCTGGACACCATCGCCCCTATAAAGGCTAAAATGGTTAAAAATAAGCAGAAGGCGCCGTGGAGAAATGATGATTCGGTCAGGGCACAGAAAAGGGAGTGCCGCAGGGCCGAACGGAAATGGCGCAAGTCAAAGCTCCAGGTTCAAAAAGAGATTTACAAAGAAAAGCTGAACATGTACAACCTAATCTTATGTAGAACTAGGGAAAGATATTTTTCTGAAATAATTGGAAGCTGCAGTAACAACTCGCGTGTCCTGTTTGCCACAGTAAACAGATTAACAAACCCTCCAGCTCAGCTGCCGTTAGAACTCATTTCCACATCCAAGTGTAATGAGTTTGCATTATTCTTTAATGACAAAGTTCAGGGCATTAAAAATGCTATAAATCCCACAATGCAAAAAATTACCCTAAAACCACCAAGACACTTAGAGCTAACTCACTTTGCACCAGTAACTGACAAAACTGTCCATGAGATCATCACCAGTCTGAGTTCATCTACATGCTGCCTTGATGTGTTACCCACCAGATTTCTAAAGTCTGTGCTGAACAGTTTGTTAGCACCATTCACTCACATAATTAACATGTCGCTTCAATCTGGAACATTCCCAATGTCTTTGAAAACTGCGGTCATAAAGCCTCTCCTAAAGAAGAGCAGTCTTGATGCCGCAGTACTGAGTCATTACCGGCCCATCTCTAATCTGCCATTTTTGGGCAAAGTCCTTGAAAAGGTTGTTTACCAACAGCTCACAGATTTCCTCTTAATAAACAACTCATTTGATGTTTTTCAGTCAGGTTTTAGACCTCATCACAGCACTGAGACTGCTCTTGTCAAGGTGACAAATGACATCCGCCTGAACACTGACACGGGCAAAGCCTCAGTCTTAATTCTGTTAGATCTGAGTGCTGCTTTTGACACTGTCGATCATGGGATCCTCTTACAGAGACTAGAGGACTGGGTGGGCATCACTGGCACTGCCCTAAACTGGTTAAGGTCCTATCTGGAAGACAGGAAGTACTTTGTTGAAATTGGTAGCTGTGTCTCAGACCACATGACCCTGACCTGTGGACTGCCCCAAGGGTCAGTCCTGGGTCCCCTTCTGTTCAACCTCTACATGCTGCCGTTAGGTCAGTTGATACGCAGTGAAAATGTGTCCTATCACAATTATGCAGACGACACTCAGATCTATGTTTCACTATCGGCAAGTGACTATGGACCAGTAGATTCACTCTGTCACTGCATCCAACAGATCAGTTTGTGGATGCAAAACAACTTTCTCCAGCTGAACTCAGACAAGACTGAAATAATCGTTTTTGGCCCACAGAAACAAAGAGAAAGTGTTAGCGGTCACCTCCAGAGTCTCGCTCTAAAACCTACAAACCAAATTAGAAATCTGGGGGTAATAATGGACTCAGACTTGAACTTTAATAGCCACGTCAAATCAATAACATCAGCAGCTTTTTACCATCTAAAAAACATTGCCAAAATCAAAAATATAGTGTCAAAACCAGATTTAGAGAGACTTATCCACGCGTTTGTCTCCAGTAGATTAGACTACTGTAACGGCCTGCTCACTGGCCTCTCCAAACGAGTTGTAAAACAGCTGCAGTACATCCAGAACGCTGCTGCTCGGGTCCTGACTAGAACCAGGAAGTATGATCACATTAGTCCTGTTCTCAGGTCTCTGCACTGGCTCCCTGTGGCTCAGAGAAGAGACTTTAAAGCAGCTCTGCTTGTGTACAAGTCTCTCCATGGCCTAGCACCAAAGTACATCTTGGATATGTTAGTGCCATATGAACCATCTCGGACTCTGAGGACCTCAGGGACCGGCCTCTTGCTGGTGCCCAGAGTCAGGACAAAACATGGGGAATCTGCGTTTCAGTTTTATGCAGCTAAAATCTGGAACAGTCTTCCTGAAGATGTGAGACAGGCTTCTACTCTGACAATGTTCAAATCTAAGCTAAAAACTGTTTTGTTTAGCTGCGCATATGACTGAAAGGATTTTTTCTTTGCACTCTTCTCTTTTGTTTGTGATTTTATTAGTTTAGAAAATCAGTTGGATTGATAATTTTTAATTTAGTTAATTTTATTGTATTTCTGTTTCTGTAATTTCTTTGTGATTTGAATGCATTTTTCCTGCTGTGAAGCACTTTGAATTGCCTTGTGTATGAAATGTGCTCTACAAATAAACTTGCCTTGCCTTGCCTATATTTTTTGCCTAAAATACTCTCTAAATGCACAAAAGTAGCAGGACAGCTCCCTCTGCTGTCCATATTCTAAATCACAGTTTTTACAAAAATGTGTGATTTTAAAGTCAAATTCACTGTGTTTTTCTTTCCACTTTAGTTTCTACACATCCACACATAGTGTGTTTCTTTGTTTCTTTGTCTGTTGAAGGATTTACAAAAGAAGATAAAAGCTCACAGCACCTGGTATTCCCAGGCGGTCTCCCATCCAAGTACTAACCAGGCACGACCCGCGGGGGCCAGCCATGGATAGTGGGCATAGAGCGCCAGCCAATCAGAATGAGCCTGTGTGCCATGTGCCACTGTGATGAAGGCCAACCAATCAGAATGCAGAGATTCGTGTTCATTGATAAATTCATCTCAAGAGACCCGAGTTCAATTCCTGCTGTGCCCAGAAGAAGAGGAACGTTTCAAAGGATCAAAACTTTAAATGTATTAAGTTTATGAGTTCAAACATTAAATGCAGGGTTCAGAATAAGCGATGCGATGCGTTCGTCAGAAAAAAGGGCTAAAAGTACTGATCACTCGTCAATCGAGCGTCAATAACGTCATGACACATGTAGGATGTGTGGACATGACGAGTCCCGCTGCTGTCTCAGACCACGAGTCTGAAAGTGGGAGGAGCCACGTGCGGTGAAGTTAGCGTCACAGATTCAGACTTCCGAGGTCAACAGCTCCTTAACGCAACAGTCTTTGCAGATCATTCACATCCAAAATATTCATATTTACACTGCAGTGACACAACCTCGTTTTTAACAATCAGATGCGTATTTTGGGCGCAACGAATTACACTGATCCGAATGTGCAGAGCCGAGACGAGTGCTTAGGGACCGTCATCAAACGTTCAGCCGGAGCCGAGACGAGTGCTTAGGGACCGTCATCAAACGTTCAGCCGGAGCTGAGGCGAGTGCTTAGGGACCGTCATCAAATAGCAAAACGAAAAATTTAAATGTTTAATAGCTGGAATGGAACGTCAAATAGAGCGGTACAATTTGAATAACACAATAAATACACCATGATGGTCGCCACAGCAACCTTTATTTTACCATCAGAAGCTTAACACTTATTTTTTGTGAGTGTAAAGACAATTAATATGTAAATGAGACTCCTGCAAATAGTCATCTGATGATGATGATGATGATGTGGAAGAAAGTTGTAAATAAGTTAATCTAACTTGGTGTTAATTAATTTGTTCAACAACTAATTTTATTTGCAAGTTTTCTGGGTTTAAAAAAAAATGTTTAAAGTGTTTAAAAGTTCATTTTTTAGGAGTTTTTTTTTGTTAAATAGAATGTTTACAAATAGATTTGAAATAAATAATCTTGTTACATCAATGGAAAATATTGATTGTTTAACAAATAGTGATTTCTGCTTCACCTTAAGAGATTTACCCACGTCACATCTTCTGCATAAATAAACTTGGAGTGGGTCAGAAAACTCTGGTGTTTAGTCTGCAGGGGTCAGAGGTCACACTATCACATCTCTAACGCTGCAGCACTGAACTGTACCACTGTGTTCAGTTTATGTTCTGCAGAGAAATAAAACATTTACTCATATTATTAATTATATGATATCTCAATCATGTATGGAATATTATTGTATTATTATATAAGAAAACACAATAACATATACTTTTAAGAATATTTATTGACAGGGAAAATGCCAGAAATATTAAGTTTCATTTATTTACACTTCAGACAGCATTCATTACTTGACAGTAGTATTTACATTAAATATACAGATATATAGAGTCCAGGGAAGTATGTGTGGATGTGAGGACTGTGAGGGCCTGCTTCAGCACCAGTTTGCAGAACCTGCACGTTCTCCCTGGGGCAGAACCTGCACGTTCTCCCTGGGGCAGAACCTGCACGTTCTCCCTGGGGCAGGTGACTCCTATCTCTTCCTCTTCTGCTGCTTCCTTTTTCCACTCTGTCTTGTGGCCTCCAGCTCCCTCTGGAAGAACTCTGTGTCCACAAAGTCCTTAAAGGGTTTCTTCTGGGCTGCTGCTGCTGCTGCTGCTGCTGCTGCTGCTGCTCAGGGCGTCCTGAGTAAGAAACGGTGATGGTTTGAGCTGTAGGAGGAGATGAGGTGATGGTCGGAGCTGTAGGAGGAGATGAGGTGATGGTCGGAGCTGCAGGAGGAGACGAGGTGATGGTCGGAGCTGTAGGAGGAGACGAGGTGATGGTCGGAGCTGTAGGAGGAGACGAGGTGATGGTCGGAACTGTAGGAGGAGACGAGGTGATGGTCGGAGCTGTAGGAGACAAGGTACTCTTCACAAAAAGACAGCGTTTGATGCAAAAAAGCCATTTATACGAGTTTTGGCCTGGAACATTTCGCTCACGGCCATACCACCCTGGACCCGCCCGATCTCGTCTGATCTCGGAAGCCAAGCGGGGTTGGGCCTGGTTAGTACTTGGATGGGAGACCGCCTGGGAATACCAGGTGCTGTGAGCATTTTCACACTTTTTCACCTGTCAAAAAAAAAAAAAAAAAAGAAGTTTTTCATTGAGATATCCCAATTTTGACCGAGCAAGTGGCGTGAAGGTACTCTTCACGAAAAGACAGTGTTTGATATAAAAAAGGCCGTTTTGACCTGGAACATTTCGCTCACGGCCATACCACCCTGGACCAGCCCGATCTCGTTTGATCTCGGAAGCCAAGCGGGGTTGGGCCTTGTTAGTACTTGGATGGGAGACCGCCTGGGAATACCAGGTGCTGTGAGCATTTTCACACTTTTTCACCCGTCAAAAAAAAAAAAAGAAGTTTTTCATTGAGATATCCCAATTTTGACCGAGCAAGTGGCGTGAAGGTACTCTTCACGAAAAGACAGTGTTTGATATAAAAAAGGCCGTTTTGACCTGGAACATTTCGCTCACGGCCATACCACCCTGGACCAGCCCGATCTCGTCTGATCTCGGAAGCCAAGCAGGGTTGGGCCTGGTTAGTACTTGGATGGGAGACCGCCTGGGAATACCAGGTGCTGTGAGCATTTTCACACTTTTTCACCTGTCAAAAAAAAAAAAAGAAGTTTTTCATTGAGATATCCCAATTTTGACCGAGCAAGTGGCGTGAAGGTACTCTTCACGAAAAGACAGTGTTTGATATAAAAAAGGCCGTTTTGACCTGGAACATTTCGCTCACGGCCATACCACCCTGGACCAGCCCGATCTCGTTTGATCTCGGAAGCCAAGCAGGGTTGGGCCTTGTTAGTACTTGGATGGGAGACCGCCTGGGAATACCAGGTGCTGTGAGCATTTTCACACTTTTTCACCCGTCAAAAAAAAAAAAAAGAAGTTTTTCATTGAGATATCCCAATTTTGACCGAGCAAGTGGCGTGAAGGTACTCTTCACGAAAAGACAGTGTTTGATATAAAAAAGGCCGTTTTGACCTGGAACATTTCGCTCACGGCCATACCACCCTGGACCAGCCCGATCTCGTCTGATCTCGGAAGCCAAGCAGGGTTGGGCCTGGTTAGTACTTGGATGGGAGACCGCCTGGGAATACCAGGTGCTGTGAGCATTTTCACACTTTTTCACCTGTCAAAAAAAAAAAAAGAAGTTTTTCATTGAGATATCCCAATTTTGACCGAGCAAGTGGCGTGAAGGTACTCTTCACGAAAAGACAGTGTTTGATATAAAAAAGGCCGTTTTGACCTGGAACATTTCGCTCACGGCCATACCACCCTGGACCAGCCCGATCTCGTTTGATCTCGGAAGCCAAGCGGGGTTGGGCCTTGTTAGTACTTGGATGGGAGACCGCCTGGGAATACCAGGTGCTGTGAGCATTTTCACACTTTTTCACCCGTCAAAAAAAAAAAAAGAAGTTTTTCATTGAGATATCCCAATTTTGACCGAGCAAGTGGCGTGAAGGTACTCTTCACGAAAAGACAGTGTTTGATATAAAAAAGGCCGTTTTGACCTGGAACATTTCGCTCACGGCCATACCACCCTGGACCAGCCCGATCTCGTTTGATCTCGGAAGCCAAGCGGGGTTGGGCCTTGTTAGTACTTGGATGGGAGACCGCCTGGGAATACCAGGTGCTGTGAGCATTTTCACACTTTTTCACCCGTCAAAAAAAAAAAAAGAAGTTTTTCATTGAGATATCCCAATTTTGACCGAGCAAGTGGCGTGAAGGTACTCTTCACGAAAAGACAGTGTTTGATGCAAAAAAAGCCATTTATACGAGTTTTGACCTGGAACATTTCGCTCACGGCCATACCACCCTGGACCAGCCCGATCTCGTTTGATCTCGGAAGCCAAGCGGGGTTGGGCCTGGTTAGTACTTGGATGGGAGACCGCCTGGGAATACCAGGTGCTGTGAGCATTTTCACACTTTTTCACCTGTCAAAAAAAAAAAAAGAAGTTTTTCATTGAGATATCCCAATTTTGACCGAGCAAGTGGCGTGAAGGTACTCTTCACGAAAAGACAGTGTTTGATATAAAAAAGGCCGTTTTGACCTGGAACATTTCGCTCACGGCCATACCACCCTGGACCAGCCCGATCTCGTTTGATCTCGGAAGCCAAGCGGGGTTGGGCCTTGTTAGTACTTGGATGGGAGACCGCCTGGGAATACCAGGTGCTGTGAGCATTTTCACACTTTTTCACCCGTCAAAAAAAAAAAAAGAAGTTTTTCATTGAGATATCCCAATTTTGACCGAGCAAGTGGCGTGAAGGTACTCTTCACGAAAAGACAGTGTTTGATATAAAAAAGGCCGTTTTGACCTGGAACATTTCGCTCACGGCCATACCACCCTGGACCAGCCCGATCTCGTTTGATCTCGGAAGCCAAGCGGGGTTGGGCCTTGTTAGTACTTGGATGGGAGACCGCCTGGGAATACCAGGTGCTGTGAGCATTTTCACACTTTTTCACCCGTCAAAAAAAAAAAAAGAAGTTTTTCATTGAGATATCCCAATTTTGACCGAGCAAGTGGCGTGAAGGTACTCTTCACGAAAAGACAGTGTTTGATGCAAAAAAAGCCATTTATACGAGTTTTGACCTGGAACATTTCGCTCACGGCCATACCACCCTGGACCAGCCCGATCTCGTTTGATCTCGGAAGCCAAGCGGGGTTGGGCCTGGTTAGTACTTGGATGGGAGACCGCCTGGGAATACCAGGTGCTGTGAGCATTTTCACACTTTTTCACCTGTCAAAAAAAAAAAAAGAAGTTTTTCATTGAGATATCCCAATTTTGACCGAGCAAGTGGCGTGAAGGTACTCTTCACGAAAAGACAGTGTTTGATATAAAAAAGGCCGTTTTGACCTGGAACATTTCGCTCACGGCCATACCACCCTGGACCAGCCCGATCTCGTCTGATCTCGGAAGCCAAGCAGGGTTGGGCCTGGTTAGTACTTGGATGGGAGACCGCCTGGGAATACCAGGTGCTGTGAGCATTTTCACACTTTTTCACCTGTCAAAAAAAAAAAAAGAAGTTTTTCATTGAGATATCCCAATTTTGACCGAGCAAGTGGCGTGAAGGTACTCTTCACGAAAAGACAGTGTTTGATATAAAAAAGGCCGTTTTGACCTGGAACATTTCGCTCACGGCCATACCACCCTGGACCAGCCCGATCTCGTTTGATCTCGGAAGCCAAGCGGGGTTGGGCCTTGTTAGTACTTGGATGGGAGACCGCCTGGGAATACCAGGTGCTGTGAGCATTTTCACACTTTTTCACCCGTCAAAAAAAAAAAAAGAAGTTTTTCATTGAGATATCCCAATTTTGACCGAGCAAGTGGCGTGAAGGTACTCTTCACGAAAAGACAGTGTTTGATATAAAAAAGGCCGTTTTGACCTGGAACATTTCGCTCACGGCCATACCACCCTGGACCAGCCCGATCTCGTCTGATCTCGGAAGCCAAGCAGGGTTGGGCCTGGTTAGTACTTGGATGGGAGACCGCCTGGGAATACCAGGTGCTGTGAGCATTTTCACACTTTTTCACCCGTCAAAAAAAAAAAAAGAAGTTTTTCATTGAGATATCCCAATTTTGACCGAGCAAGTGGCGTGAAGGTACTCTTCACGAAAAGACAGTGTTTGATATAAAAAAGGCCGTTTTGACCTGGAACATTTCGCTCACGGCCATTCCACCCTGGACCAGCCCGATCTCGTTTGATCTCGGAAGCCAAGCGGGGTTGGGCCTTGTTAGTACTTGGATGGGAGACCGCCTGGGAATACCAGGTGCTGTGAGCATTTTCACACTTTTTCACCCGTCAAAAAAAAAAAAAGAAGTTTTTCATTGAGATATCCCAATTTTGACCGAGCAAGTGGCGTGAAGGTACTCTTCACGAAAAGACAGTGTTTGATATAAAAAAGGCCGTTTTGACCTGGAACATTTCGCTCACGGCCATACCACCCTGGACCAGCCCGATCTCGTTTGATCTCGGAAGCCAAGCGGGGTTGGGCCTTGTTAGTACTTGGATGGGAGACCGCCTGGGAATACCAGGTGCTGTGAGCATTTTCACACTTTTTCACCCGTCAAAAAAAAAAAAAGAAGTTTTTCATTGAGATATCCCAATTTTGACCGAGCAAGTGGCGTGAAGGTACTCTTCACGAAAAGACAGTGTTTGATATAAAAAAGGCCGTTTTGACCTGGAACATTTCGCTCACGGCCATACCACCCTGGACCAGCCCGATCTCGTTTGATCTCGGAAGCCAAGCGGGGTTGGGCCTTGTTAGTACTTGGATGGGAGACCGCCTGGGAATACCAGGTGCTGTGAGCATTTTCACACTTTTTCACCCGTCAAAAAAAAAAAAAGAAGTTTTTCATTGAGATATCCCAATTTTGACCGAGCAAGTGGCGTGAAGGTACTCTTCACGAAAAGACAGTGTTTGATATAAAAAAGGCCGTTTTGACCTGGAACATTTCGCTCACGGCCATACCACCCTGGACCAGCCCGATCTCGTCTGATCTCGGAAGCCAAGCAGGGTTGGGCCTGGTTAGTACTTGGATGGGAGACCGCCTGGGAATACCAGGTGCTGTGAGCATTTTCACACTTTTTCACCTGTCAAAAAAAAAAAAAAAAAAAAAAAAGAAGTTTTTCATTGAGATATCCCAATTTTGACCGAGCAAGTGGCGTGAAGGTACTCTTCACGAAAAGACAGTGTTTGATATAAAAAAGGCCGTTTTGACCTGGAACATTTCGCTCACGGCCATACCACCCTGGACCAGCCCGATCTCGTCTGATCTCGGAAGCCAAGCAGGGTTGGGCCTGGTTAGTACTTGGATGGGAGACCGCCTGGGAATACCAGGTGCTGTGAGCATTTTCACACTTTTTCACCTGTCAAAAAAAAAAAAAAAAAAAGAAGTTTTTCATTGAGATATCCCAATTTTGACCGAGCAAGTGGCGTGAAGGTACTCTTCACGAAAAGACAGTGTTTGATGCAAAAAAAGCCATTTATACGAGTTTTGACCTGGAACATTTCGCTCACGGCCATACCACCCTGGAACAGCCCGATCTCGTTTGATCTCGGAAGCCAAGCGGGGTTGGGCCTTGTTAGTACTTGGATGGAACACCGCCTGGGAATACCAGGTGCTGTGAGCATTTTCACACTTTTTCACCCGTCAAAAAAAAAAAAAGAAGTTTTTCATTGAGATATCCCAATTTTGACCGAGCAAGTGGCGTGAAGGTACTCTTCACGAAAAGACAGTGTTTGATATAAAAAAGGCCGTTTTGACCTGGAACATTTCGCTCACGGCCATACCACCCTGGACCAGCCCGATCTCGTTTGATCTCGGAAGCCAAGCGGGGTTGGGCCTTGTTAGTACTTGGATGGAACACCGCCTGGGAATACCAGGTGCTGTGAGCATTTTCACACTTTTTCACCCGTCAAAAAAAAAAAAGAAGTTTTTCATTGAGATATCCCAATTTTGACCGAGCAAGTGGCGTGAAGGTACTCTTCACGAAAAGACAGTGTTTGATATAAAAAAGGCCGTTTTGACCTGGAACATTTCGCTCACGGCCATACCACCCTGGACCAGCCCGATCTCGTTTGATCTCGGAAGCCAAGCGGGGTTGGGCCTTGTTAGTACTTGGATGGAACACCGCCTGGGAATACCAGGTGCTGTGAGCATTTTCACACTTTTTCACCCGTCAAAAAAAAAAAAAGAAGTTTTTCATTGAGATATCCCAATTTTGACCGAGCAAGTGGCGTGAAGGTACTCTTCACGAAAAGACAGTGTTTGATATAAAAAAGGCCGTTTTGACCTGGAACATTTCGCTCACGGCCATACCACCCTGGAACAGCCCGATCTCGTTTGATCTCGGAAGCCAAGCGGGGTTGGGCCTTGTTAGTACTTGGATGGAACACCGCCTGGGAATACCAGGTGCTGTGAGCATTTTCACACTTTTTCACCCGTCAAAAAAAAAAAAAGAAGTTTTTCATTGAGATATCCCAATTTTGACCGAGCAAGTGGCGTGAAGGTACTCTTCACGAAAAGACAGTGTTTGATATAAAAAAGGCCGTTTTGACCTGGAACATTTCGCTCACGGCCATACCACCCTGGACCAGCCCGATCTCGTCTGATCTCGGAAGCCAAGCAGGGTTGGGCCTGGTTAGTACTTGGATGGGAGACCGCCTGGGAATACCAGGTGCTGTGAGCATTTTCACACTTTTTCACCTGTCAAAAAAAAAAAAAAAAAAAAAAAAAAAAGTTTTTCATTGAGATATCCCAATTTTGACCGAGCAAGTGGCGTGAAGGTACTCTTCACGAAAAGACAGTGTTTGATATAAAAAAGGCCGTTTTGACCTGGAACATTTCGCTCACGGCCATACCACCCTGGACCAGCCCGATCTCGTTTGATCTCGGAAGCCAAGCGGGGTTGGGCCTTGTTAGTACTTGGATGGGAGACCGCCTGGGAATACCAGGTGCTGTGAGCATTTTCACACTTTTTCACCCGTCAAAAAAAAAAAAAGAAGTTTTTCATTGAGATATCCCAATTTTGACCGAGCAAGTGGCGTGAAGGTACTCTTCACGAAAAGACAGTGTTTGATGCAAAAAAAGCCATTTATACGAGTTTTGACCTGGAACATTTCGCTCACGGCCATACCACCCTGGAACAGCCCGATCTCGTTTGATCTCGGAAGCCAAGCGGGGTTGGGCCTTGTTAGTACTTGGATGGAACACCGCCTGGGAATACCAGGTGCTGTGAGCATTTTCACACTTTTTCACCCGTCAAAAAAAAAAAAAGAAGTTTTTCATTGAGATATCCCAATTTTGACCGAGCAAGTGTCGTGAAGGTACTCTTCACGAAAAGACAGTGTTTGATATAAAAAAGGCCGTTTTGACCTGGAACATTTCGCTCACGGCCATACCACCCTGGACCAGCCCGATCTCGTTTGATCTCGGAAGCCAAGCGGGGTTGGGCCTTGTTAGTACTTGGATGGAACACCGCCTGGGAATACCAGGTGCTGTGAGCATTTTCACACTTTTTCACCCGTCAAAAAAAAAAAAAGAAGTTTTTCATTGAGATATCCCAATTTTGACCGAGCAAGTGGCGTGAAGGTACTCTTCACGAAAAGACAGTGTTTGATATAAAAAAGGCCGTTTTGACCTGGAACATTTCGCTCACGGCCATACCACCCTGGACCAGCCCGATCTCGTCTGATCTCGGAAGCCAAGCAGGGTTGGGCCTGGTTAGTACTTGGATGGGAGACCGCCTGGGAATACCAGGTGCTGTGAGCATTTTCACACTTTTTCACCTGTCAAAAAAAAAAAAAGAAGTTTTTCATTGAGATATCCCAATTTTGACCGAGCAAGTGGCGTGAAGGTACTCTTCACGAAAAGACAGTGTTTGATGCAAAAAAAGCCATTTATACGAGTTTTGACCTGGAACATTTCGCTCACGGCCATACCACCCTGGAACAGCCCGATCTCGTTTGATCTCGGAAGCCAAGCGGGGTTGGGCCTTGTTAGTACTTGGATGGAACACCGCCTGGGAATACCAGGTGCTGTGAGCATTTTCACACTTTTTCACCCGTCAAAAAAAAAAAAAGAAGTTTTTCATTGAGATATCCCAATTTTGACCGAGCAAGTGGCGTGAAGGTACTCTTCACGAAAAGACAGTGTTTGATATAAAAAAGGCCGTTTTGACCTGGAACATTTCGCTCACGGCCATACCACCCTGGACCAGCCCGATCTCGTTTGATCTCGGAAGCCAAGCGGGGTTGGGCCTTGTTAGTACTTGGATGGAACACCGCCTGGGAATACCAGGTGCTGTGAGCATTTTCACACTTTTTCACCCGTCAAAAAAAAAAAAAGAAGTTTTTCATTGAGATATCCCAATTTTGACCGAGCAAGTGGCGTGAAGGTACTCTTCACGAAAAGACAGTGTTTGATATAAAAAAGGCCGTTTTGACCTGGAACATTTCGCTCACGGCCATACCACCCTGGACCAGCCCGATCTCGTCTGATCTCGGAAGCCAAGCAGGGTTGGGCCTGGTTAGTACTTGGATGGGAGACCGCCTGGGAATACCAGGTGCTGTGAGCATTTTCACACTTTTTCACCTGTCAAAAAAAAAAAAAAAAAAAAAAAAGAAGTTTTTCATTGAGATATCCCAATTTTGACCGAGCAAGTGGCGTGAAGGTACTCTTCACGAAAAGACAGTGTTTGATGCAAAAAAAGCCATTTATACGAGTTTTGACCTGGAACATTTCGCTCACGGCCATACCACCCTGGACCAGCCCGATCTCGTTTGATCTCGGAAGCCAAGCGGGGTTGGGCCTTGTTAGTACTTGGATGGAACACCGCCTGGGAATACCAGGTGCTGTGAGCATTTTCACACTTTTTCACCCGTCAAAAAAAAAAAAAGAAGTTTTTCATTGAGATATCCCAATTTTGACCGAGCAAGTGGCGTGAAGGTACTCTTCACGAAAAGACAGTGTTTGATATAAAAAAGGCCGTTTTGACCTGGAACATTTCGCTCACGGCCATACCACCCTGGACCAGCCCGATCTCGTTTGATCTCGGAAGCCAAGCGGGGTTGGGCCTTGTTAGTACTTGGATGGGAGACCGCCTGGGAATACCAGGTGCTGTGAGCATTTTCACACTTTTTCACCCGTCAAAAAAAAAAAAAGAAGTTTTTCATTTAGATATCCCAATTTTGACCGAGCAAGTGGCGTGAAGGTACTCTTCACGAAAAGACAGTGTTTGATATAAAAAAGGCCGTTTTGACCTGGAACATTTCGCTCACGGCCATACCACCCTGGACCAGCCCGATCTCGTCTGATCTCGGAAGCCAAGCAGGGTTGGGCCTGGTTAGTACTTGGATGGGAGACCGCCTGGGAATACCAGGTGCTGTGAGCATTTTCACACTTTTTCACCTGTCAAAAAAAAAAAAAAAAAAAGAAGTTTTTCATTGAGATATCCCAATTTTGACCGAGCAAGTGGCGTGAAGGTACTCTTCACGAAAAGACAGTGTTTGATGCAAAAAAAGCCATTTATACGAGTTTTGACCTGGAACATTTCGCTCACGGCCATACCACCCTGGAACAGCCCGATCTCGTTTGATCTCGGAAGCCAAGCGGGGTTGGGCCTTGTTAGTACTTGGATGGAACACCGCCTGGGAATACCAGGTGCTGTGAGCATTTTCACACTTTTTCACCCGTCAAAAAAAAAAAAAGAAGTTTTTCATTGAGATATCCCAATTTTGACCGAGCAAGTGGCGTGAAGGTACTCTTCACGAAAAGACAGTGTTTGATATAAAAAAGGCCGTTTTGACCTGGAACATTTCGCTCACGGCCATACCACCCTGGACCAGCCCGATCTCGTTTGATCTCGGAAGCCAAGCGGGGTTGGGCCTTGTTAGTACTTGGATGGAACACCGCCTGGGAATACCAGGTGCTGTGAGCATTTTCACACTTTTTCACCCGTCAAAAAAAAAAAAAGAAGTTTTTCATTGAGATATCCCAATTTTGACCGAGCAAGTGGCGTGAAGGTACTCTTCACGAAAAGACAGTGTTTGATATAAAAAAGGCCGTTTTGACCTGGAACATTTCGCTCACGGCCATACCACCCTGGACCAGCCCGATCTCGTTTGATCTCGGAAGCCAAGCGGGGTTGGGCCTTGTTAGTACTTGGATGGAACACCGCCTGGGAATACCAGGTGCTGTGAGCATTTTCACACTTTTTCACCCGTCAAAAAAAAAAAAAGAAGTTTTTCATTGAGATATCCCAATTTTGACCGAGCAAGTGGCGTGAAGGTACTCTTCACGAAAAGACAGTGTTTGATATAAAAAAGGCCGTTTTGACCTGGAACATTTCGCTCACGGCCATACCACCCTGGAACAGCCCGATCTCGTTTGATCTCGGAAGCCAAGCGGGGTTGGGCCTTGTTAGTACTTGGATGGAACACCGCCTGGGAATACCAGGTGCTGTGAGCATTTTCACACTTTTTCACCCGTCAAAAAAAAAAAAAGAAGTTTTTCATTGAGATATCCCAATTTTGACCGAGCAAGTGGCGTGAAGGTACTCTTCACGAAAAGACAGTGTTTGATATAAAAAAGGCCGTTTTGACCTGGAACATTTCGCTCACGGCCATACCACCCTGGACCAGCCCGATCTCGTCTGATCTCGGAAGCCAAGCAGGGTTGGGCCTGGTTAGTACTTGGATGGGAGACCGCCTGGGAATACCAGGTGCTGTGAGCATTTTCACACTTTTTCACCTGTCAAAAAAAAAAAAAAAAAAAAAAAAGAAGTTTTTCATTGAGATATCCCAATTTTGACCGAGCAAGTGGCGTGAAGGTACTCTTCACGAAAAGACAGTGTTTGATATAAAAAAGGCCGTTTTGACCTGGAACATTTCGCTCACGGCCATACCACCCTGGACCAGCCCGATCTCGTCTGATCTCGGAAGCCAAGCAGGGTTGGGCCTGGTTAGTACTTGGATGGGAGACCGCCTGGGAATACCAGGTGCTGTGAGCATTTTCACACTTTTTCACCTGTCAAAAAAAAAAAAAAAAAAAGAAGTTTTTCATTGAGATATCCCAATTTTGACCGAGCAAGTGGCGTGAAGGTACTCTTCACGAAAAGACAGTGTTTGATGCAAAAAAAGCCATTTATACGAGTTTTGACCTGGAACATTTCGCTCACGGCCATACCACCCTGGAACAGCCCGATCTCGTTTGATCTCGGAAGCCAAGCGGGGTTGGGCCTTGTTAGTACTTGGATGGAACACCGCCTGGGAATACCAGGTGCTGTGAGCATTTTCACACTTTTTCACCCGTCAAAAAAAAAAAAAGAAGTTTTTCATTGAGATATCCCAATTTTGACCGAGCAAGTGGCGTGAAGGTACTCTTCACGAAAAGACAGTGTTTGATATAAAAAAGGCCGTTTTGACCTGGAACATTTCGCTCACGGCCATACCACCCTGGACCAGCCCGATCTCGTTTGATCTCGGAAGCCAAGCGGGGTTGGGCCTTGTTAGTACTTGGATGGAACACCGCCTGGGAATACCAGGTGCTGTGAGCATTTTCACACTTTTTCACCCGTCAAAAAAAAAAAAGAAGTTTTTCATTGAGATATCCCAATTTTGACCGAGCAAGTGGCGTGAAGGTACTCTTCACGAAAAGACAGTGTTTGATATAAAAAAGGCCGTTTTGACCTGGAACATTTCGCTCACGGCCATACCACCCTGGACCAGCCCGATCTCGTTTGATCTCGGAAGCCAAGCGGGGTTGGGCCTTGTTAGTACTTGGATGGAACACCGCCTGGGAATACCAGGTGCTGTGAGCATTTTCACACTTTTTCACCCGTCAAAAAAAAAAAAAGAAGTTTTTCATTGAGATATCCCAATTTTGACCGAGCAAGTGGCGTGAAGGTACTCTTCACGAAAAGACAGTGTTTGATATAAAAAAGGCCGTTTTGACCTGGAACATTTCGCTCACGGCCATACCACCCTGGAACAGCCCGATCTCGTTTGATCTCGGAAGCCAAGCGGGGTTGGGCCTTGTTAGTACTTGGATGGAACACCGCCTGGGAATACCAGGTGCTGTGAGCATTTTCACACTTTTTCACCCGTCAAAAAAAAAAAAAGAAGTTTTTCATTGAGATATCCCAATTTTGACCGAGCAAGTGGCGTGAAGGTACTCTTCACGAAAAGACAGTGTTTGATATAAAAAAGGCCGTTTTGACCTGGAACATTTCGCTCACGGCCATACCACCCTGGACCAGCCCGATCTCGTCTGATCTCGGAAGCCAAGCAGGGTTGGGCCTGGTTAGTACTTGGATGGGAGACCGCCTGGGAATACCAGGTGCTGTGAGCATTTTCACACTTTTTCACCTGTCAAAAAAAAAAAAAAAAAAAAAAAAAAAAAGTTTTTCATTGAGATATCCCAATTTTGACCGAGCAAGTGGCGTGAAGGTACTCTTCACGAAAAGACAGTGTTTGATATAAAAAAGGCCGTTTTGACCTGGAACATTTCGCTCACGGCCATACCACCCTGGACCAGCCCGATCTCGTTTGATCTCGGAAGCCAAGCGGGGTTGGGCCTTGTTAGTACTTGGATGGGAGACCGCCTGGGAATACCAGGTGCTGTGAGCATTTTCACACTTTTTCACCCGTCAAAAAAAAAAAAAGAAGTTTTTCATTGAGATATCCCAATTTTGACCGAGCAAGTGGCGTGAAGGTACTCTTCACGAAAAGACAGTGTTTGATGCAAAAAAAGCCATTTATACGAGTTTTGACCTGGAACATTTCGCTCACGGCCATACCACCCTGGAACAGCCCGATCTCGTTTGATCTCGGAAGCCAAGCGGGGTTGGGCCTTGTTAGTACTTGGATGGAACACCGCCTGGGAATACCAGGTGCTGTGAGCATTTTCACACTTTTTCACCCGTCAAAAAAAAAAAAAGAAGTTTTTCATTGAGATATCCCAATTTTGACCGAGCAAGTGTCGTGAAGGTACTCTTCACGAAAAGACAGTGTTTGATATAAAAAAGGCCGTTTTGACCTGGAACATTTCGCTCACGGCCATACCACCCTGGACCAGCCCGATCTCGTTTGATCTCGGAAGCCAAGCGGGGTTGGGCCTTGTTAGTACTTGGATGGAACACCGCCTGGGAATACCAGGTGCTGTGAGCATTTTCACACTTTTTCACCCGTCAAAAAAAAAAAAAGAAGTTTTTCATTGAGATATCCCAATTTTGACCGAGCAAGTGGCGTGAAGGTACTCTTCACGAAAAGACAGTGTTTGATATAAAAAAGGCCGTTTTGACCTGGAACATTTCGCTCACGGCCATACCACCCTGGACCAGCCCGATCTCGTCTGATCTCGGAAGCCAAGCAGGGTTGGGCCTGGTTAGTACTTGGATGGGAGACCGCCTGGGAATACCAGGTGCTGTGAGCATTTTCACACTTTTTCACCTGTCAAAAAAAAAAAAAGAAGTTTTTCATTGAGATATCCCAATTTTGACCGAGCAAGTGGCGTGAAGGTACTCTTCACGAAAAGACAGTGTTTGATGCAAAAAAAGCCATTTATACGAGTTTTGACCTGGAACATTTCGCTCACGGCCATACCACCCTGGAACAGCCCGATCTCGTTTGATCTCGGAAGCCAAGCGGGGTTGGGCCTTGTTAGTACTTGGATGGAACACCGCCTGGGAATACCAGGTGCTGTGAGCATTTTCACACTTTTTCACCCGTCAAAAAAAAAAAAAGAAGTTTTTCATTGAGATATCCCAATTTTGACCGAGCAAGTGGCGTGAAGGTACTCTTCACGAAAAGACAGTGTTTGATATAAAAAAGGCCGTTTTGACCTGGAACATTTCGCTCACGGCCATACCACCCTGGACCAGCCCGATCTCGTTTGATCTCGGAAGCCAAGCGGGGTTGGGCCTTGTTAGTACTTGGATGGAACACCGCCTGGGAATACCAGGTGCTGTGAGCATTTTCACACTTTTTCACCCGTCAAAAAAAAAAAAAGAAGTTTTTCATTGAGATATCCCAATTTTGACCGAGCAAGTGGCGTGAAGGTACTCTTCACGAAAAGACAGTGTTTGATATAAAAAAGGCCGTTTTGACCTGGAACATTTCGCTCACGGCCATACCACCCTGGACCAGCCCGATCTCGTCTGATCTCGGAAGCCAAGCAGGGTTGGGCCTGGTTAGTACTTGGATGGGAGACCGCCTGGGAATACCAGGTGCTGTGAGCATTTTCACACTTTTTCACCTGTCAAAAAAAAAAAAAAAAAAAAAAAAGAAGTTTTTCATTGAGATATCCCAATTTTGACCGAGCAAGTGGCGTGAAGGTACTCTTCACGAAAAGACAGTGTTTGATGCAAAAAAAGCCATTTATACGAGTTTTGACCTGGAACATTTCGCTCACGGCCATACCACCCTGGACCAGCCCGATCTCGTTTGATCTCGGAAGCCAAGCGGGGTTGGGCCTTGTTAGTACTTGGATGGAACACCGCCTGGGAATACCAGGTGCTGTGAGCATTTTCACACTTTTTCACCCGTCAAAAAAAAAAAAAGAAGTTTTTCATTGAGATATCCCAATTTTGACCGAGCAAGTGGCGTGAAGGTACTCTTCACGAAAAGACAGTGTTTGATATAAAAAAGGCCGTTTTGACCTGGAACATTTCGCTCACGGCCATACCACCCTGGACCAGCCCGATCTCGTTTGATCTCGGAAGCCAAGCGGGGTTGGGCCTTGTTAGTACTTGGATGGGAGACCGCCTGGGAATACCAGGTGCTGTGAGCATTTTCACACTTTTTCACCCGTCAAAAAAAAAAAAAGAAGTTTTTCATTTAGATATCCCAATTTTGACCGAGCAAGTGGCGTGAAGGTACTCTTCACGAAAAGACAGTGTTTGATATAAAAAAGGCCGTTTTGACCTGGAACATTTCGCTCACGGCCATACCACCCTGGACCAGCCCGATCTCGTCTGATCTCGGAAGCCAAGCAGGGTTGGGCCTGGTTAGTACTTGGATGGGAGACCGCCTGGGAATACCAGGTGCTGTGAGCATTTTCACACTTTTTCACCTGTCAAAAAAAAAAAAAAAAAAGAAGTTTTTCATTGAGATATCCCAATTTTGACCGAGCAAGTGGCGTGAAGGTACTCTTCACGAAAAGACAGTGTTTGATGCAAAAAAAGCCATTTATACGAGTTTTGACCTGGAACATTTCGCTCACGGCCATACCACCCTGGAACAGCCCGATCTCGTTTGATCTCGGAAGCCAAGCGGGGTTGGGCCTTGTTAGTACTTGGATGGAACACCGCCTGGGAATACCAGGTGCTGTGAGCATTTTCACACTTTTTCACCCGTCAAAAAAAAAAAAAGAAGTTTTTCATTGAGATATCCCAATTTTGACCGAGCAAGTGGCGTGAAGGTACTCTTCACGAAAAGACAGTGTTTGATATAAAAAAGGCCGTTTTGACCTGGAACATTTCGCTCACGGCCATACCACCCTGGACCAGCCCGATCTCGTTTGATCTCGGAAGCCAAGCGGGGTTGGGCCTTGTTAGTACTTGGATGGAACACCGCCTGGGAATACCAGGTGCTGTGAGCATTTTCACACTTTTTCACCCGTCAAAAAAAAAAAAAGAAGTTTTTCATTGAGATATCCCAATTTTGACCGAGCAAGTGGCGTGAAGGTACTCTTCACGAAAAGACAGTGTTTGATATAAAAAAGGCCGTTTTGACCTGGAACATTTCGCTCACGGCCATACCACCCTGGACCAGCCCGATCTCGTTTGATCTCGGAAGCCAAGCGGGGTTGGGCCTTGTTAGTACTTGGATGGAACACCGCCTGGGAATACCAGGTGCTGTGAGCATTTTCACACTTTTTCACCCGTCAAAAAAAAAAAAAGAAGTTTTTCATTGAGATATCCCAATTTTGACCGAGCAAGTGGCGTGAAGGTACTCTTCACGAAAAGACAGTGTTTGATATAAAAAAGGCCGTTTTGACCTGGAACATTTCGCTCACGGCCATACCACCCTGGAACAGCCCGATCTCGTTTGATCTCGGAAGCCAAGCGGGGTTGGGCCTTGTTAGTACTTGGATGGAACACCGCCTGGGAATACCAGGTGCTGTGAGCATTTTCACACTTTTTCACCCGTCAAAAAAAAAAAAAGAAGTTTTTCATTGAGATATCCCAATTTTGACCGAGCAAGTGGCGTGAAGGTACTCTTCACGAAAAGACAGTGTTTGATATAAAAAAGGCCGTTTTGACCTGGAACATTTCGCTCACGGCCATACCACCCTGGACCAGCCCGATCTCGTCTGATCTCGGAAGCCAAGCAGGGTTGGGCCTGGTTAGTACTTGGATGGGAGACCGCCTGGGAATACCAGGTGCTGTGAGCATTTTCACACTTTTTCACCTGTCAAAAAAAAAAAAAAAAAAAAAAAAAAAAAGTTTTTCATTGAGATATCCCAATTTTGACCGAGCAAGTGGCGTGAAGGTACTCTTCACGAAAAGACAGTGTTTGATATAAAAAAGGCCGTTTTGACCTGGAACATTTCGCTCACGGCCATACCACCCTGGACCAGCCCGATCTCGTTTGATCTCGGAAGCCAAGCGGGGTTGGGCCTTGTTAGTACTTGGATGGGAGACCGCCTGGGAATACCAGGTGCTGTGAGCATTTTCACACTTTTTCACCCGTCAAAAAAAAAAAAAGAAGTTTTTCATTGAGATATCCCAATTTTGACCGAGCAAGTGGCGTGAAGGTACTCTTCACGAAAAGACAGTGTTTGATGCAAAAAAAGCCATTTATACGAGTTTTGACCTGGAACATTTCGCTCACGGCCATACCACCCTGGAACAGCCCGATCTCGTTTGATCTCGGAAGCCAAGCGGGGTTGGGCCTTGTTAGTACTTGGATGGAACACCGCCTGGGAATACCAGGTGCTGTGAGCATTTTCACACTTTTTCACCCGTCAAAAAAAAAAAAAGAAGTTTTTCATTGAGATATCCCAATTTTGACCGAGCAAGTGTCGTGAAGGTACTCTTCACGAAAAGACAGTGTTTGATATAAAAAAGGCCGTTTTGACCTGGAACATTTCGCTCACGGCCATACCACCCTGGACCAGCCCGATCTCGTTTGATCTCGGAAGCCAAGCGGGGTTGGGCCTTGTTAGTACTTGGATGGAACACCGCCTGGGAATACCAGGTGCTGTGAGCATTTTCACACTTTTTCACCCGTCAAAAAAAAAAAAAGAAGTTTTTCATTGAGATATCCCAATTTTGACCGAGCAAGTGGCGTGAAGGTACTCTTCACGAAAAGACAGTGTTTGATATAAAAAAGGCCGTTTTGACCTGGAACATTTCGCTCACGGCCATACCACCCTGGACCAGCCCGATCTCGTCTGATCTCGGAAGCCAAGCAGGGTTGGGCCTGGTTAGTACTTGGATGGGAGACCGCCTGGGAATACCAGGTGCTGTGAGCATTTTCACACTTTTTCACCTGTCAAAAAAAAAAAAAGAAGTTTTTCATTGAGATATCCCAATTTTGACCGAGCAAGTGGCGTGAAGGTACTCTTCACGAAAAGACAGTGTTTGATGCAAAAAAAGCCATTTATACGAGTTTTGACCTGGAACATTTCGCTCACGGCCATACCACCCTGGAACAGCCCGATCTCGTTTGATCTCGGAAGCCAAGCGGGGTTGGGCCTTGTTAGTACTTGGATGGAACACCGCCTGGGAATACCAGGTGCTGTGAGCATTTTCACACTTTTTCACCCGTCAAAAAAAAAAAAAGAAGTTTTTCATTGAGATATCCCAATTTTGACCGAGCAAGTGGCGTGAAGGTACTCTTCACGAAAAGACAGTGTTTGATATAAAAAAGGCCGTTTTGACCTGGAACATTTCGCTCACGGCCATACCACCCTGGACCAGCCCGATCTCGTTTGATCTCGGAAGCCAAGCGGGGTTGGGCCTTGTTAGTACTTGGATGGAACACCGCCTGGGAATACCAGGTGCTGTGAGCATTTTCACACTTTTTCACCCGTCAAAAAAAAAAAAAGAAGTTTTTCATTGAGATATCCCAATTTTGACCGAGCAAGTGGCGTGAAGGTACTCTTCACGAAAAGACAGTGTTTGATATAAAAAAGGCCGTTTTGACCTGGAACATTTCGCTCACGGCCATACCACCCTGGACCAGCCCGATCTCGTCTGATCTCGGAAGCCAAGCAGGGTTGGGCCTGGTTAGTACTTGGATGGGAGACCGCCTGGGAATACCAGGTGCTGTGAGCATTTTCACACTTTTTCACCTGTCAAAAAAAAAAAAAAAAAAAAAAAGAAGTTTTTCATTGAGATATCCCAATTTTGACCGAGCAAGTGGCGTGAAGGTACTCTTCACGAAAAGACAGTGTTTGATGCAAAAAAAGCCATTTATACGAGTTTTGACCTGGAACATTTCGCTCACGGCCATACCACCCTGGACCAGCCCGATCTCGTTTGATCTCGGAAGCCAAGCGGGGTTGGGCCTTGTTAGTACTTGGATGGAACACCGCCTGGGAATACCAGGTGCTGTGAGCATTTTCACACTTTTTCACCCGTCAAAAAAAAAAAAAGAAGTTTTTCATTGAGATATCCCAATTTTGACCGAGCAAGTGGCGTGAAGGTACTCTTCACGAAAAGACAGTGTTTGATATAAAAAAGGCCGTTTTGACCTGGAACATTTCGCTCACGGCCATACCACCCTGGACCAGCCCGATCTCGTCTGATCTCGGAAGCCAAGCAGGGTTGGGCCTGGTTAGTACTTGGATGGGAGACCGCCTGGGAATACCAGGTGCTGTGAGCATTTTCACACTTTTTCACCTGTCAAAAAAAAAAAAAAAAAAAAAAAAAGAAGTTTTTCATTGAGATATCCCAATTTTGACCGAGCAAGTGGCGTGAAGGTACTCTTCACGAAAAGACAGTGTTTGATGCAAAAAAAGCCATTTATACGAGTTTTGACCTGGAACATTTCGCTCACGGCCATACCACCCTGGACCAGCCCGATCTCGTTTGATCTCGGAAGCCAAGCGGGGTTGGGCCTTGTTAGTACTTGGATGGAACACCGCCTGGGAATACCAGGTGCTGTGAGCATTTTCACACTTTTTCACCCGTCAAAAAAAAAAAAGAAGTTTTTCATTGAGATATCCCAATTTTGACCGAGCAAGTGGCGTGAAGGTACTCTTCACGAAAAGACAGTGTTTGATATAAAAAAGGCCGTTTTGACCTGGAACATTTCGCTCACGGCCATACCACCCTGGACCAGCCCGATCTCGTCTGATCTCGGAAGCCAAGCAGGGTTGGGCCTGGTTAGTACTTGGATGGGAGACCGCCTGGGAATACCAGGTGCTGTGAGCATTTTCACACTTTTTCACCTGTCAAAAAAAAAAAAAAAAAAAAAAAAAGAAGTTTTTCATTGAGATATCCCAATTTTGACCGAGCAAGTGGCGTGAAGGTACTCTTCACGAAAAGACAGTGTTTGATATAAAAAAGGCCGTTTTGACCTGGAACATTTCGCTCACGGCCATACCACCCTGGACCAGCCCGATCTCGTTTGATCTCGGAAGCCAAGCGGGGTTGGGCCTTGTTAGTACTTGGATGGGAGACCGCCTGGGAATACCAGGTGCTGTGAGCATTTTCACACTTTTTCACCCGTCAAAAAAAAAAAAAGAAGTTTTTCATTGAGATATCCCAATTTTGACCGAGCAAGTGGCGTGAAGGTACTCTTCACGAAAAGACAGTGTTTGATATAAAAAAGGCCGTTTTGACCTGGAACATTTCGCTCACGGCCATACCACCCTGGACCAGCCCGATCTCGTCTGATCTCGGAAGCCAAGCAGGGTTGGGCCTGGTTAGTACTTGGATGGGAGACCGCCTGGGAATACCAGGTGCTGTGAGCATTTTCACACTTTTTCACCTGTCAAAAAAAAAAAAAGAAGTTTTTCATTGAGATATCCCAATTTTGACCGAGCAAGTGGCGTGAAGGTACTCTTCACGAAAAGACAGTGTTTGATGCAAAAAAAGCCATTTATACGAGTTTTGACCTGGAACATTTCGCTCACGGCCATACCACCCTGGAACAGCCCGATCTCGTTTGATCTCGGAAGCCAAGCGGGGTTGGGCCTTGTTAGTACTTGGATGGAACACCGCCTGGGAATACCAGGTGCTGTGAGCATTTTCACACTTTTTCACCCGTCAAAAAAAAAAAAAGAAGTTTTTCATTGAGATATCCCAATTTTGACCGAGCAAGTGGCGTGAAGGTACTCTTCACGAAAAGACAGTGTTTGATATAAAAAAGGCCGTTTTGACCTGGAACATTTCGCTCACGGCCATACCACCCTGGACCAGCCCGATCTCGTTTGATCTCGGAAGCCAAGCGGGGTTGGGCCTTGTTAGTACTTGGATGGAACACCGCCTGGGAATACCAGGTGCTGTGAGCATTTTCACACTTTTTCACCCGTCAAAAAAAAAAAAAGAAGTTTTTCATTGAGATATCCCAATTTTGACCGAGCAAGTGGCGTGAAGGTACTCTTCACGAAAAGACAGTGTTTGATATAAAAAAGGCCGTTTTGACCTGGAACATTTCGCTCACGGCCATACCACCCTGGACCAGCCCGATCTCGTCTGATCTCGGAAGCCAAGCAGGGTTGGGCCTGGTTAGTACTTGGATGGGAGACCGCCTGGGAATACCAGGTGCTGTGAGCATTTTCACACTTTTTCACCTGTCAAAAAAAAAAAAAAAAAAAAAAAAGAAGTTTTTCATTGAGATATCCCAATTTTGACCGAGCAAGTGGCGTGAAGGTACTCTTCACGAAAAGACAGTGTTTGATGCAAAAAAAGCCATTTATACGAGTTTTGACCTGGAACATTTCGCTCACGGCCATACCACCCTGGACCAGCCCGATCTCGTTTGATCTCGGAAGCCAAGCGGGGTTGGGCCTTGTTAGTACTTGGATGGAACACCGCCTGGGAATACCAGGTGCTGTGAGCATTTTCACACTTTTTCACCCGTCAAAAAAAAAAAAAGAAGTTTTTCATTGAGATATCCCAATTTTGACCGAGCAAGTGGCGTGAAGGTACTCTTCACGAAAAGACAGTGTTTGATATAAAAAAGGCCGTTTTGACCTGGAACATTTCGCTCACGGCCATACCACCCTGGACCAGCCCGATCTCGTCTGATCTCGGAAGCCAAGCAGGGTTGGGCCTGGTTAGTACTTGGATGGGAGACCGCCTGGGAATACCAGGTGCTGTGAGCATTTTCACACTTTTTCACCTGTCAAAAAAAAAAAAAAAAAAAAAAAAGAAGTTTTTCATTGAGATATCCCAATTTTGACCGAGCAAGTGGCGTGAAGGTACTCTTCACGAAAAGACAGTGTTTGATATAAAAAAGGCCGTTTTGACCTGGAACATTTCGCTCACGGCCATACCACCCTGGACCAGCCCGATCTCGTTTGATCTCGGAAGCCAAGCGGGGTTGGGCCTTGTTAGTACTTGGATGGGAGACCGCCTGGGAATACCAGGTGCTGTGAGCATTTTCACACTTTTTCACCCGTCAAAAAAAAAAAAAGAAGTTTTTCATTGAGATATCCCAATTTTGACCGAGCAAGTGGCGTGAAGGTACTCTTCACGAAAAGACAGTGTTTGATATAAAAAAGGCCGTTTTGACCTGGAACATTTCGCTCACGGCCATACCACCCTGGACCAGCCCGATCTCGTCTGATCTCGGAAGCCAAGCAGGGTTGGGCCTGGTTAGTACTTGGATGGGAGACCGCCTGGGAATACCAGGTGCTGTGAGCATTTTCACACTTTTTCACCTGTCAAAAAAAAAAAAAGAAGTTTTTCATTGAGATATCCCAATTTTGACCGAGCAAGTGGCGTGAAGGTACTCTTCACGAAAAGACAGTGTTTGATGCAAAAAAAGCCATTTATACGAGTTTTGACCTGGAACATTTCGCTCACGGCCATACCACCCTGGAACAGCCCGATCTCGTTTGATCTCGGAAGCCAAGCGGGGTTGGGCCTTGTTAGTACTTGGATGGGACACCGCCTGGGAATACCAGGTGCTGTGAGCATTTTCACACTTTTTCACCCGTCAAAAAAAAAAAAAGAAGTTTTTCATTGAGATATCCCAATTTTGACCGAGCAAGTGGCGTGAAGGTACTCTTCACGAAAAGACAGTGTTTGATATAAAAAAGGCCGTTTTGACCTGGAACATTTCGCTCACGGCCATACCACCCTGGACCAGCCCGATCTCGTTTGATCTCGGAAGCCAAGCGGGGTTGGGCCTTGTTAGTACTTGGATGGAACACCGCCTGGGAATACCAGGTGCTGTGAGCATTTTCACACTTTTTCACCCGTCAAAAAAAAAAAAAGAAGTTTTTCATTGAGATATCCCAATTTTGACCGAGCAAGTGGCGTGAAGGTACTCTTCACGAAAAGACAGTGTTTGATATAAAAAAGGCCGTTTTGACCTGGAACATTTCGCTCACGGCCATACCACCCTGGACCAGCCCGATCTCGTCTGATCTCGGAAGCCAAGCAGGGTTGGGCCTGGTTAGTACTTGGATGGGAGACCGCCTGGGAATACCAGGTGCTGTGAGCATTTTCACACTTTTTCACCTGTCAAAAAAAAAAAAAAAAAAAAAAAAGAAGTTTTTCATTGAGATATCCCAATTTTGACCGAGCAAGTGGCGTGAAGGTACTCTTCACGAAAAGACAGTGTTTGATATAAAAAAGGCCGTTTTGACCTGGAACATTTCGCTCACGGCCATACCACCCTGGACCAGCCCGATCTCGTTTGATCTCGGAAGCCAAGCGGGGTTGGGCCTTGTTAGTACTTGGATGGGAGACCGCCTGGGAATACCAGGTGCTGTGAGCATTTTCACACTTTTTCACCCGTCAAAAAAAAAAAAAGAAGTTTTTCATTGAGATATCCCAATTTTGACCGAGCAAGTGGCGTGAAGGTACTCTTCACGAAAAGACAGTGTTTGATATAAAAAAGGCCGTTTTGACCTGGAACATTTCGCTCACGGCCATACCACCCTGGACCAGCCCGATCTCGTCTGATCTCGGAAGCCAAGCAGGGTTGGGCCTGGTTAGTACTTGGATGGGAGACCGCCTGGGAATACCAGGTGCTGTGAGCATTTTCACACTTTTTCACCTGTCAAAAAAAAAAAAAGAAGTTTTTCATTGAGATATCCCAATTTTGACCGAGCAAGTGGCGTGAAGGTACTCTTCACGAAAAGACAGTGTTTGATGCAAAAAAAGCCATTTATACGAGTTTTGACCTGGAACATTTCGCTCACGGCCATACCACCCTGGAACAGCCCGATCTCGTTTGATCTCGGAAGCCAAGCGGGGTTGGGCCTTGTTAGTACTTGGATGGAACACCGCCTGGGAATACCAGGTGCTGTGAGCATTTTCACACTTTTTCACCCGTCAAAAAAAAAAAAAGAAGTTTTTCATTGAGATATCCCAATTTTGACCGAGCAAGTGGCGTGAAGGTACTCTTCACGAAAAGACAGTGTTTGATATAAAAAAGGCCGTTTTGACCTGGAACATTTCGCTCACGGCCATACCACCCTGGACCAGCCCGATCTCGTTTGATCTCGGAAGCCAAGCGGGGTTGGGCCTTGTTAGTACTTGGATGGAACACCGCCTGGGAATACCAGGTGCTGTGAGCATTTTCACACTTTTTCACCCGTCAAAAAAAAAAAAAGAAGTTTTTCATTGAGATATCCCAATTTTGACCGAGCAAGTGGCGTGAAGGTACTCTTCACGAAAAGACAGTGTTTGATATAAAAAAGGCCGTTTTGACCTGGAACATTTCGCTCACGGCCATACCACCCTGGACCAGCCCGATCTCGTCTGATCTCGGAAGCCAAGCAGGGTTGGGCCTGGTTAGTACTTGGATGGGAGACCGCCTGGGAATACCAGGTGCTGTGAGCATTTTCACACTTTTTCACCTGTCAAAAAAAAAAAAAAAAAAAAAAAAGAAGTTTTTCATTGAGATATCCCAATTTTGACCGAGCAAGTGGCGTGAAGGTACTCTTCACGAAAAGACAGTGTTTGATGCAAAAAAAGCCATTTATACGAGTTTTGACCTGGAACATTTCGCTCACGGCCATACCACCCTGGAACAGCCCGATCTCGTTTGATCTCGGAAGCCAAGCGGGGTTGGGCCTTGTTAGTACTTGGATGGAACACCGCCTGGGAATACCAGGTGCTGTGAGCATTTTCACACTTTTTCACCCGTCAAAAAAAAAAAAGAAGTTTTTCATTGAGATATCCCAATTTTGACCGAGCAAGTGGCGTGAAGGTACTCTTCACGAAAAGACAGTGTTTGATATAAAAAAGGCCGTTTTGACCTGGAACATTTCGCTCACGGCCATACCACCCTGGACCAGCCCGATCTCGTCTGATCTCGGAAGCCAAGCAGGGTTGGGCCTGGTTAGTACTTGGATGGGAGACCGCCTGGGAATACCAGGTGCTGTGAGCATTTTCACACTTTTTCACCTGTCAAAAAAAAAAAAAGAAGTTTTTCATTGAGATATCCCAATTTTGACCGAGCAAGTGGCGTGAAGGTACTCTTCACGAAAAGACAGTGTTTGATATAAAAAAGGCCGTTTTGACCTGGAACATTTCGCTCACGGCCATACCACCCTGGACCAGCCCGATCTCGTCTGATCTCGGAAGCCAAGCAGGGTTGGGCCTGGTTAGTACTTGGATGGGAGACCGCCTGGGAATACCAGGTGCTGTGAGCATTTTCACACTTTTTCACCTGTCAAAAAAAAAAAAAAAAAAAAAAAAAGAAGTTTTTCATTGAGATATCCCAATTTTGACCGAGCAAGTGGCGTGAAGGTACTCTTCACGAAAAGACAGTGTTTGATGCAAAAAAAGCCATTTATACGAGTTTTGACCTGGAACATTTCGCTCACGGCCATACCACCCTGGACCAGCCCGATCTCGTTTGATCTCGGAAGCCAAGCGGGGTTGGGCCTTGTTAGTACTTGGATGGAACACCGCCTGGGAATACCAGGTGCTGTGAGCATTTTCACACTTTTTCACCCGTCAAAAAAAAAAAAAGAAGTTTTTCATTGAGATATCCCAATTTTGACCGAGCAAGTGGCGTGAAGGTACTCTTCACGAAAAGACAGTGTTTGATATAAAAAAGGCCGTTTTGACCTGGAACATTTCGCTCACGGCCATACCACCCTGGACCAGCCCGATCTCGTTTGATCTCGGAAGCCAAGCGGGGTTGGGCCTTGTTAGTACTTGGATGGGAGACCGCCTGGGAATACCAGGTGCTGTGAGCATTTTCACACTTTTTCACCCGTCAAAAAAAAAAAAAGAAGTTTTTCATTGAGATATCCCAATTTTGACCGAGCAAGTGGCGTGAAGGTACTCTTCACGAAAAGACAGTGTTTGATATAAAAAAGGCCGTTTTGACCTGGAACATTTCGCTCACGGCCATACCACCCTGGACCAGCCCGATCTCGTCTGATCTCGGAAGCCAAGCAGGGTTGGGCCTGGTTAGTACTTGGATGGGAGACCGCCTGGGAATACCAGGTGCTGTGAGCATTTTCACACTTTTTCACCTGTCAAAAAAAAAAAAAGAAGTTTTTCATTGAGATATCCCAATTTTGACCGAGCAAGTGGCGTGAAGGTACTCTTCACGAAAAGACAGTGTTTGATGCAAAAAAAGCCATTTATACGAGTTTTGACCTGGAACATTTCGCTCACGGCCATACCACCCTGGAACAGCCCGATCTCGTTTGATCTCGGAAGCCAAGCGGGGTTGGGCCTTGTTAGTACTTGGATGGAACACCGCCTGGGAATACCAGGTGCTGTGAGCATTTTCACACTTTTTCACCCGTCAAAAAAAAAAAAAGAAGTTTTTCATTGAGATATCCCAATTTTGACCGAGCAAGTGGCGTGAAGGTACTCTTCACGAAAAGACAGTGTTTGATATAAAAAAGGCCGTTTTGACCTGGAACATTTCGCTCACGGCCATACCACCCTGGACCAGCCCGATCTCGTTTGATCTCGGAAGCCAAGCGGGGTTGGGCCTTGTTAGTACTTGGATGGAACACCGCCTGGGAATACCAGGTGCTGTGAGCATTTTCACACTTTTTCACCCGTCAAAAAAAAAAAAAGAAGTTTTTCATTGAGATATCCCAATTTTGACCGAGCAAGTGGCGTGAAGGTACTCTTCACGAAAAGACAGTGTTTGATATAAAAAAGGCCGTTTTGACCTGGAACATTTCGCTCACGGCCATACCACCCTGGACCAGCCCGATCTCGTCTGATCTCGGAAGCCAAGCAGGGTTGGGCCTGGTTAGTACTTGGATGGGAGACCGCCTGGGAATACCAGGTGCTGTGAGCATTTTCACACTTTTTCACCTGTCAAAAAAAAAAAAAAAAAAAAAAAGAAGTTTTTCATTGAGATATCCCAATTTTGACCGAGCAAGTGGCGTGAAGGTACTTTTCACGAAAAGACAGTGTTTGATGCAAAAAAAGCCATTTATACGAGTTTTGACCTGGAACATTTCGCTCACGGCCATACCACCCTGGACCAGCCCGATCTCGTTTGATCTCGGAAGCCAAGCGGGGTTGGGCCTTGTTAGTACTTGGATGGAACACCGCCTGGGAATACCAGGTGCTGTGAGCATTTTCACACTTTTTCACCCGTCAAAAAAAAAAAAAGAAGTTTTTCATTGAGATATCCCAATTTTGACCGAGCAAGTGGCGTGAAGGTACTCTTCACGAAAAGACAGTGTTTGATATAAAAAAGGCCGTTTTGACCTGGAACATTTCGCTCACGGCCATACCACCCTGG
Organism: Eucyclogobius newberryi; assembly: GCF_026437365.1. Taxonomy (NCBI): domain Eukaryota; kingdom Metazoa; phylum Chordata; class Actinopteri; order Gobiiformes; family Gobiidae; genus Eucyclogobius; species Eucyclogobius newberryi. Next base: position 458,434 of record NW_027316234.1, on the reverse strand, counting down.
ACCAGCCCGATCTCGTCTGATCTCGGAAGCCAAGCAGGGTTGGGCCTGGTTAGTACTTGGATGGGAGACCGCCTGGGAATACCAGGTGCTGTGAGCATTTTCACACTTTTTCACCTGTCAAAAAAAAAAAAAAAAAAAAAAAAGAAGTTTTTCATTGAGATATCCCAATTTTGACCGAGCAAGTGGCGTGAAGGTACTCTTCACGAAAAGACAGTGTTTGATATAAAAAAGGCCGTTTTGACCTGGAACATTTCGCTCACGGCCATACCACCCTGGACCAGCCCGATCTCGTTTGATCTCGGAAGCCAAGCGGGGTTGGGCCTTGTTAGTACTTGGATGGGAGACCGCCTGGGAATACCAGGTGCTGTGAGCATTTTCACACTTTTTCACCCGTCAAAAAAAAAAAAAGAAGTTTTTCATTGAGATATCCCAATTTTGACCGAGCAAGTGGCGTGAAGGTACTCTTCACGAAAAGACAGTGTTTGATGCAAAAAAAGCCATTTATACGAGTTTTGACCTGGAACATTTCGCTCACGGCCATACCACCCTGGACCAGCCCGATCTCGTTTGATCTCGGAAGCCAAGCGGGGTTGGGCCTTGTTATTACTTGGATGGAACACCGCCTGGGAATACCAGGTGCTGTGAGCATTTTCACACTTTTTCACCCGTCAAAAAAAAAAAAAGAAGTTTTTCATTGAGATATCCCAATTTTGACCGAGCAAGTGGCGTGAAGGTACTCTTCACGAAAAGACAGTGTTTGATATAAAAAAGGCCGTTTTGACCTGGAACATTTCGCTCACGGCCATACCAGCCTGGACCAGCCCGATCTCGTCTGATCTCGGAAGCCAAGCAGGGTTGGGCCTGGTTAGTACTTGGATGGGAGACCGCCTGGGAATACCAGGTGCTGTGAGCATTTTCACACTTTTTCACCTGTCAAAAAAAAAAAAAGAAGTTTTTCATTGAGATATCCCAATTTTGACCGAGCAAGTGGCGTGAAGGTACTCTTCACGAAAAGACAGTGTTTGATGCAAAAAAAGCCATTTATACGAGTTTTGACCTGGAACATTTCGCTCACGGCCATACCACCCTGGAACAGCCCGATCTCGTTTGATCTCGGAAGCCAAGCGGGGTTGGGCCTTGTTAGTACTTGGATGGAACACCGCCTGGGAATACCAGGTGCTGTGAGCATTTTCACACTTTTTCACCCGTCAAAAAAAAAAAAAGAAGTTTTTCATTGAGATATCCCAATTTTGACCGAGCAAGTGGCGTGAAGGTACTCTTCACGAAAAGACAGTGTTTGATATAAAAAAGGCCGTTTTGACCTGGAACATTTCGCTCACGGCCATACCACCCTGGACCAGCCCGATCTCGTTTGATCTCGGAAGCCAAGCGGGGTTGGGCCTTGTTAGTACTTGGATGGAACACCGCCTGGGAATACCAGGTGCTGTGAGCATTTTCACACTTTTTCACCCGTCAAAAAAAAAAAAAGAAGTTTTTCATTGAGATATCCCAATTTTGACCGAGCAAGTGGCGTGAAGGTACTCTTCACGAAAAGACAGTGTTTGATATAAAAAAGGCCGTTTTGACCTGGAACATTTCGCTCACGGCCATACCACCCTGGACCAGCCCGATCTCGTCTGATCTCGGAAGCCAAGCAGGGTTGGGCCTGGTTAGTACTTGGATGGGAGACCGCCTGGGAATACCAGGTGCTGTGAGCATTTTCACACTTTTTCACCTGTCAAAAAAAAAAAAAAAAAAAAAAAAGAAGTTTTTCATTGAGATATCCCAATTTTGACCGAGCAAGTGGCGTGAAGGTACTTTTCACGAAAAGACAGTGTTTGATGCAAAAAAAGCCATTTATACGAGTTTTGACCTGGAACATTTCGCTCACGGCCATACCACCCTGGACCAGCCCGATCTCGTTTGATCTCGGAAGCCAAGCGGGGTTGGGCCTTGTTAGTACTTGGATGGAACACCGCCTGGGAATACCAGGTGCTGTGAGCATTTTCACACTTTTTCACCCGTCAAAAAAAAAAAAAGAAGTTTTTCATTGAGATATCCCAATTTTGACCGAGCAAGTGGCGTGAAGGTACTCTTCACGAAAAGACAGTGTTTGATATAAAAAAGGCCGTTTTGACCTGGAACATTTCGCTCACGGCCATACCACCCTGGACCAGCCCGATCTCGTCTGATCTCGGAAGCCAAGCAGGGTTGGGCCTGGTTAGTACTTGGATGGGAGACCGCCTGGGAATACCAGGTGCTGTGAGCATTTTCACACTTTTTCACCTGTCAAAAAAAAAAAAAAAAAAAAAAAAGAAGTTTTTCATTGAGATATCCCAATTTTGACCGAGCAAGTGGCGTGAAGGTACTCTTCACGAAAAGACAGTGTTTGATATAAAAAAGGCCGTTTTGACCTGGAACATTTCGCTCACGGCCATACCACCCTGGACCAGCCCGATCTCGTTTGATCTCGGAAGCCAAGCGGGGTTGGGCCTTGTTAGTACTTGGATGGGAGACCGCCTGGGAATACCAGGTGCTGTGAGCATTTTCACACTTTTTCACCCGTCAAAAAAAAAAAAAGAAGTTTTTCATTGAGATATCCCAATTTTGACCGAGCAAGTGGCGTGAAGGTACTCTTCACGAAAAGACAGTGTTTGATATAAAAAAGGCCGTTTTGACCTGGAACATTTCGCTCACGGCCATACCACCCTGGACCAGCCCGATCTCGTCTGATCTCGGAAGCCAAGCAGGGTTGGGCCTGGTTAGTACTTGGATGGGAGACCGCCTGGGAATACCAGGTGCTGTGAGCATTTTCACACTTTTTCACCTGTCAAAAAAAAAAAAAGAAGTTTTTCATTGAGATATCCCAATTTTGACCGAGCAAGTGGCGTGAAGGTACTCTTCACGAAAAGACAGTGTTTGATATAAAAAAGGCCGTTTTGACCTGGAACATTTCGCTCACGGCCATACCACCCTGGACCAGCCCGATCTCGTTTGATCTCGGAAGCCAAGCGGGGTTGGGCCTTGTTAGTACTTGGATGGGAGACCGCCTGGGAATACCAGGTGCTGTGAGCATTTTCACACTTTTTCACCCGTCAAAAAAAAAAAAAGAAGTTTTTCATTGAGATATCCCAATTTTGACCGAGCAAGTGGCGTGAAGGTACTCTTCACGAAAAGACAGTGTTTGATATAAAAAAGGCCGTTTTGACCTGGAACATTTCGCTCACGGCCATACCACCCTGGACCAGCCCGATCTCGTCTGATCTCGGAAGCCAAGCAGGGTTGGGCCTGGTTAGTACTTGGATGGGAGACCGCCTGGGAATACCAGGTGCTGTGAGCATTTTCACACTTTTTCACCTGTCAAAAAAAAAAAAAAAAAAAAAAAAAGAAGTTTTTCATTGAGATATCCCAATTTTGACCGAGCAAGTGGCGTGAAGGTACTCTTCACGAAAAGACAGTGTTTGATGCAAAAAAAGCCATTTATACGAGTTTTGACCTGGAACATTTCGCTCACGGCCATACCACCCTGGACCAGCCCGATCTCGTTTGATCTCGGAAGCCAAGCGGGGTTGGGCCTTGTTAGTACTTGGATGGAACACCGCCTGGGAATACCAGGTGCTGTGAGCATTTTCACACTTTTTCACCCGTCAAAAAAAAAAAAAGAAGTTTTTCATTGAGATATCCCAATTTTGACCGAGCAAGTGGCGTGAAGGTACTCTTCACGAAAAGACAGTGTTTGATATAAAAAAGGCCGTTTTGACCTGGAACATTTCGCTCACGGCCATACCACCCTGGACCAGCCCGATCTCGTCTGATCTCGGAAGCCAAGCAGGGTTGGGCCTGGTTAGTACTTGGATGGGAGACCGCCTGGGAATACCAGGTGCTGTGAGCATTTTCACACTTTTTCACCCGTCAAAAAAAAAAAAAGAAGTTTTTCATTGAGATATCCCAATTTTGACCGAGCAAGTGGCGTGAAGGTACTCTTCACGAAAAGACAGTGTTTGATATAAAAAAGGCCGTTTTGACCTGGAACATTTCGCTCACGGCCATACCACCCTGGACCAGCCCGATCTCGTCTGATCTCGGAAGCCAAGCAGGGTTGGGCCTGGTTAGTACTTGGATGGGAGACCGCCTGGGAATACCAGGTGCTGTGAGCATTTTCACACTTTTTCACCCGTCAAAAAAAAAAAAAGAAGTTTTTCATTGAGATATCCCAATTTTGACCGAGCAAGTGGCGTGAAGGTACTCTTCACGAAAAGACAGTGTTTGATATAAAAAAGGCCGTTTTGACCTGGAACATTTCGCTCACGGCCATACCACCCTGGACCAGCCCGATCTCGTCTGATCTCGGAAGCCAAGCAGGGTTGGGCCTGGTTAGTACTTGGATGGGAGACCGCCTGGGAATACCAGGTGCTGTGAGCATTTTCACACTTTTTCACCCGTCAAAAAAAAAAAAAGAAGTTTTTCATTGAGATATCCCAATTTTGACCGAGCAAGTGGCGTGAAGGTACTCTTCACGAAAAGACAGTGTTTGATATAAAAAAGGCCGTTTTGACCTGGAACATTTCGCTCACGGCCATACCACCCTGGACCAGCCCGATCTCGTCTGATCTCGGAAGCCAAGCAGGGTTGGGCCTGGTTAGTACTTGGATGGGAGACCGCCTGGGAATACCAGGTGCTGTGAGCATTTTCACACTTTTTCACCCGTCAAAAAAAAAAAAAGAAGTTTTTCATTGAGATATCCCAATTTTGACCGAGCAAGTGGCGTGAAGGTACTCTTCACGAAAAGACAGTGTTTGATATAAAAAAGGCCGTTTTGACCTGGAACATTTCGCTCACGGCCATACCACCCTGGACCAGCCCGATCTCGTCTGATCTCGGAAGCCAAGCAGGGTTGGGCCTGGTTAGTACTTGGATGGGAGACCGCCTGGGAATACCAGGTGCTGTGAGCATTTTCACACTTTTTCACCCGTCAAAAAAAAAAAAAGAAGTTTTTCATTGAGATATCCCAATTTTGACCGAGCAAGTGGCGTGAAGGTACTCTTCACGAAAAGACAGTGTTTGATATAAAAAAGGCCGTTTTGACCTGGAACATTTCGCTCACGGCCATACCACCCTGGACCAGCCCCTTTGCAATCAGTGCAGGTGCGTGCAATTTGTGGTGTGCTGCATGGTCTGGAGCTGGAGGTTTGGGAGTTTTTTTTGAGTTTTTAATCGTTATTTTGGTCATTTTCATTTACTTTTTTCAGTTCTTTTGTTTGTTCCCCTCCCAGTAAACTTACTGGGAGGTGGATTTTTTGTTTTTTGTGAGCATGGCTCAAAGGACGGACAACACGGCATCGGACACTGGAATGGACACGACAAAGGCAAGACAAAGTTTGAAAGAATCTGTAAATAATAGAAAGAACGAAGAAAGAAGAATGAAATTTATGAAAGAACTCACTGTGGTGTTGGAGTTGACGGAGGGAGCACAAATCACGCCACTTGCATTCTTAAAAGCGACACAGGAGGTGTGCGGCTCCATAGTAGCATGCAGACTCATCTCGAAGGACAAATATGAAGTAACCGTCAGTACCACCAAAGCGAAGGAGCGGCTCCTGGACGGGTACTGCATTGGAGGAGTCAGGGTTCACGCCCGTGACATCTCGGTGGATGAGCTGGTCGTGTCCTTCATGGGGCTGCCGGCTTATATCGAGGACGAGGAGATCCTGGCCAAGCTCTACGCCTGGGGGGTCTCTGCGGTCTCCGAGGTGAGGAGGAGAATGTGGCCGGGGACGAACGTGGCGGACGGCACCAGGTTTGTACGGGTAAGGTTCACGGACACGGTGCAGTCCTTACCGTATTCTGTCAGGTTTGACACCGCGGGGGGCCCCGAGTACTTCAGGGTAATACACGACAGGCAGGTGCGGGTGTGTAGGGGGTGTCTCCAGCCTGGCCATATTCTGAGGGAGTGCCCTGACTTTCTGTGCCGCAACTGCGGGAGCCAGGGGCATTACGCGCGCGAGTGCGTCGCGCAGCGGGCCCCGAAGTGCAGAGAGTGCCGCATGTTCCGCCACTTATGTCCGTGTGGTGCGGGTGACAGAGAGGAGGACAGAGGGGAGGACAGAGGGGAGGACAGGGAGGACGCCATTGGAGGAGAGAGCAGTGACGTGGCCCAGAACGTGCCCGCAACTGCTCTCTCCGAAGTAGAGGAGTTTTTGGAGGAGGAGGCTGTGGAGGAGTCAGGGGAGCCAGAGGTGTCTGGCTCCTCTTGCTCCTCTGACTCCTCAGACGAGGAGGCGTCCGTCGCACTGGAGATGGTGCTCGGCTCAGCGCTGGCGTCTGGGAAGGTGGGAGCAGGACAAACTGCTCCTCCTGACCAGAGGGAGGGGACTCGTGAGGGTCCAACTCCTAAGCCCGTGGAGGAAGAGGCTGAACCCGGGAGGAGGATGGGTGCGGGACAGGCCCCGCATCTTACCTCCAAAGGGGGGGACATCACCACAGGGCTGGGTGATGATCCCAAGCTCCAGTCGGACGGTGGTAAGAGGGGACAGGTGGAGAAGAAGGATAAGAAAGGGGCAAGACGCAGGAAGCAGGTGGCAGGAGACGGAGAGGGCGCTGCTGCTGAGAGCGGCTCTGCCTCCTCCGTTCCAACCACCTCAAAAGCGCCAGCAGAAAGCTCCATCAACCCACCATCCTCCACACGCAGCTCTGCCCCACGAGGTGAGCTCGAGACTGTTTTTAATGATGACTTCATGGATTTCTCCACCCGTGAAGTCAGAAAAAGAGTGTGGCAGTCGGATGCGACGGGCGCCAAAAAGAAGTCTAAATAAAAGATGGGTTACATCCTCCAAGGTCTCCTCTTAATGGCGTTCTCCTTGTCCTCTTGGAACGCAGGCGGCCTGCGGAGCCCAGTGCGGATGCAGAGCGCGTTACACTTTTCCAAGTGGGACGTGCTCTGCATCCAAGAAACGCACTGGGATGTCAGCCACGCGCAACAAGTGCGGAGCATGGGAGTGGGCTCTGTATTTTGGGCCCTGGGCACGGCGTGCTCGCGCGGTGTGGCCACGGTGGTGAGGCCTGGTGTCTTAGGCCAACCCACCCTGGTACACGCCGACCCAGAGGGCTCCTTCCTGGTCCTGGACTTCACGGACACAGTGAAGTTCAGACTAATTAACATCTACGCCCCGAACAATGATGGTCTGAGGAGGCAATTCTTCAAAAAAATATTTCGCTTTGCGAACGACACTACAATCATAATCGGTGACTTTAATACAACACTTTGCAAGACAGACATCGGCATTAACAACTCTTTTAAAAACAGCACTGCCAGGACAGCCCTGTTGGAAGAAGCCGCCAGCAGGAACCTGACGGAGGTGTGGCGGTTCGTCCACCCCTTCCTGAAGGATTTCTCCAGGCGGCAGGTCGTCCAGGGCGTCCTGAAGCAGTCCCGCATTGACCTCTGTTTTGCCTCCTCAGACCTGGCACAGAGAGTCAGTGGTGCTTCCTACAAGTGGTCAGGCTTGAGTGATCACTCCACTTTAGATATTTATTTTGGGTTAGTTTCATCACCGAGGAATGGAGGACTGTGGGTCCTAAACAGCTCCATCCTCGGTGATGAAACTTTTTGTAGGAAAATGGACTTTTTGTTTGATGTATTTGACATGGAGCTGGAGCTGATCGACAGCGTGGTCGATTGGTGGCCGACGGCAAAAACACGCATTAAAAAGCTCTGTGTCAATTACAGCAAACACAAGGCGTGGCTGTCGACCAGGAGGGAGACCGCTCTCCGCCAGCGCCTGCAGGTCCTGGACCAGGGCGCAGCTTCCACCACTGGCCCTGTGGATCCAGAGTACCTGGTGGTGCGCGCTGAGCTGGAGCAGCTGGAGGTAAGTAGGTGTCAGGGTGCAATTTTGAGGGCAAAAGCCAGACACACAGTCGAAGGAGAACGCTCAACAGCGTTCTTCTTCGGCTGTGAGAAGGTTACACAGGGAAAGATGCACATAGATAAGTTGATAGATAAGACAGGTAAGATTGTTTCCGAGGTAAGTGAGGTTTTAGAGACAGCGCAGGATTTCTATAGTAGGCTTTTTAGTTCAGACGGAGTGGCAGAGCAGGCTTTAGACCAGGCTGTAGGTGCTCTGGAGCGCACACTGAGCAGGGAGGATAGGGAGCTGTGCGACGCGCCTCTGTCTCTCATGGAGATAGAGGCTGCAGTCAAGAGTTTAAATACAGGGAAAAGCCCCGGAGAGGACGGACTAACCTGTGAGTTTTTCAAGCGTTTCGCTTCCAGGTTAGCTCCGATCCTACTCCTATTATATCAGGATTTTGAGAGTGAGAGTAGAGTTGGCGATGGTTTTGCGATGAGTGTCGTCACTCTGCTTTTTAAGAAGGGCGACAGGAGCAGCCTCGCCAACTACAGGCCCATTAGCCTTTTGAACGTAGACTATAAAATTTTAGCAAAGGTATTAGCAGGTAGGTTAAAGCGTGTGATTGGATCCGTCATACACCCCTCGCAGGCCTACAGCGTCCCCGGGAGGGACATCTCAGACACAGTTTTGTCTCTGAGATATCTCCTTCGGCAGATGCACGCGACCGGTGGTATTCACGTTAGTGTAGACTTTAACAAGGCGTTCGACAGAGTTGAGCATTCGTTCCTCTGGACTGTATTAGGTAAGTTAGGTTTCGGCGAACGGTTTGTTAATTGGCTACAGCTCATCTATTCCTTTGCGGTCAGTAAGGTCAAAGTCAACGGGTTTCTAACTGACTCTTTCCCCTTAAAAAGATCAGTCAGGCAGGGCTGTCCCCTCTCGTCGCTCCTCTACAGCATCGCCGCTGAGCCTTTGGCGGCCATGTTGAGGGCGGACGCGGCGGTGAGGGGACTGACCACGCCTGCGGGTAGGGAAGTCAAAATTTTTCAGTACGCAGATGACACGAATCTGATCCTCCGAGACGTGGAGAGCCTGAACGCCTCTCTCCACGTGCTCAATGTTTACGGCCTCGCTTCAGGGGCCAAAATCAATTTCGATAAAACCACGGTTAAATTTTGCGGCAGCGTCACGCCTGTTCCTCTCCCTGTCCAGCTCCGGGAGGCGGGGGACTCCTACAAGGTCCTCGGCGTCCCCCTGGGCAGAGACGAGGAGGCGTGTCGTACTGCACTTTGGTCGCCTTTGTGCGAGAAAATTACAGCGCGCTTGAATTTTTGGAGACGTCGTAATCTGACATTAAAAGGTAAAGTCTTAGTTGTAAATTCTTTGTGCATGTCCATGTTGAACCATGCACTCTCCGTGTACGGCCTGCCGGGGGTCTATGCTAACAAATTAAGGTTAGTGATAAACCACTTTTTGTGGAATCGTGAGAGGGGCTTTATTGCACATAAGGTTATGATAGGTGAGTACGATCAGGGAGGTTTAAAGTTAGCAGATTTAGAGTTAAGGAAGAAGGCCTTCAGGCTGAAAACAATTCGGAAATTTCTAGACGTTGAGGTAGATGCTCCATGGAAGGATTATATAGGTGAGTTTGTTAATAGTCTAGGTAAGTTTGGTGTTTATAATTTGTGTTTGTTGCCCCCTGTTTCGGTCCTGGAGGGCCTCCCCCCCTTCGAGAGGGAACTCTTGGAGGCGTGGAGGACTTTCAGGCCCCTGACTGTGGCGGTTCCAGACAGCGGTGAGGGTCTCGCGCACATGCCCCTCCGTCATAACCCTGACTTGCTCTCCGCTCCCCCCGGGAAGCGCGAGTGCATGATCAGTGGGGCGATGGAGGAGGCTGGGCTGGAATATGTAGGTAAGGTATTTGACGTGAAAGGTAATTTTAGTGTAGATTACATAGGGAAGTGTTTTAGGTTAGCAGGTAAAGTGTTTAGGAGAAAGTATATTAGTGGTATGGTAAGTATTTTTAACAGGAATCTGGTCAGGCATTGGGGAAGCACTTTGGGCCAAATGGGGAGCACGACAGGTAAGTTGAATTTTAATGTATTTGTTAGCACGGGGAGGTTTAGGATTTTCACAGACCTACCCACCCGCATCCTGTATCAGTTGTTGTTGCCGGGAGTGCTCGGGCGTCCCGCCTCGGAACACAAATGGTCATTAACATTCCCCGCACGCACCATCGCAACCATCTGGGCCAACATCTTTAATTGGTACACCCCACATAACGTAGGTCATTTTGACTTCAGATTTAGACACAGGATCGTCTTTACATCCGCAGCACTGCACGCATTTCTTCCCGACAGCTACGCTGCGGACTGCCCCGTGTGCCACGGACCCCCCGAGACCCTGGAGCACATGCTGTACACCTGCCCGGCCGTCCGCCCGTTCTGGTCCCGACTGCAGGACCTCCTCGCTCGGAGGCTGTCCTGGAGGCTCCCACCGCCGGCGGCCCTAGGAGGGGACGACCAGGAGCCCTGGCTCCTCCTCTTTGGTCCCGGACAGAGTCGCTCTGGAGCCAACACCCATCTCGCCCGACTAACCCTCTCCATAGCCCGGTACACATTATATCTCAACAGGAACATCCATCTCCGTGACAATAAAACAGCAGCACCCTGGCCCATCTTCAAAGGACTCTTGGCCGCACACCTCCGACACCTCCACATGGCAGCAGAGCACCGGTTCATCACCCACCTCGTCCCCCACAACACCCTGATCCACCTCACACCCTCTGGAAACCTGGACATCCTCTTCTGACCCCGGCATCACCCCCCATCACTGAAGAATGTTTCGAGAATGATTGTGTGTTTGATTTTCTGTAATTTTTTGTCTCGTCTCCCCTTGCCCTTGTGTATCCCATTCCCTTGCCCTTGTGTGTCATGTATGTCTGTACATTCATGTAAATATATGTAAATACTTGTTTTAAGATGTTTTTGATAATAAAAGATAAAAAAAAAAAAAAAGACCAGCCCGATCTCGTCTGATCTCGGAAGCCAAGCAGGGTTGGGCCTGGTTAGTACTTGGATGGGA
>NW_027316234.1:430000-442500 GCF_026437365.1 Eucyclogobius newberryi | reverse complement strand
TTGACCTGGAACATTTCGCTCACGGCCATACCACCCTGGAACAGCCCGATCTCGTTTGATCTCGGAAGCCAAGCGGGGTTGGGCCTTGTTAGTACTTGGATGGAACACCGCCTGGGAATACCAGGTGCTGTGAGCATTTTCACACTTTTTCACCCGTCAAAAAAAAAAAAAGAAGTTTTTCATTGAGATATCCCAATTTTGACCGAGCAAGTGGCGTGAAGGTACTCTTCACGAAAAGACAGTGTTTGATATAAAAAAGGCCGTTTTGACCTGGAACATTTCGCTCACGGCCATACCACCCTGGACCAGCCCGATCTCGTCTGATCTCGGAAGCCAAGCAGGGTTGGGCCTGGTTAGTACTTGGATGGGAGACCGCCTGGGAATACCAGGTGCTGTGAGCATTTTCACACTTTTTCACCCGTCAAAAAAAAAAAAAGAAGTTTTTCATTGAGATATCCCAATTTTGACCGAGCAAGTGGCGTGAAGGTACTCTTCACGAAAAGACAGTGTTTGATGCAAAAAAAGCCATTTATACGAGTTTTGACCTGGAACATTTCGCTCACGGCCATACCACCCTGGACCAGCCCGATCTCGTTTGATCTCGGAAGCCAAGCGGGGTTGGGCCTTGTTAGTACTTGGATGGAACACCGCCTGGGAATACCAGGTGCTGTGAGCATTTTCACACTTTTTCACCCGTCAAAAAAAAAAAAAGAAGTTTTTCATTGAGATATCCCAATTTTGACCGAGCAAGTGGCGTGAAGGTACTCTTCACGAAAAGACAGTGTTTGATATAAAAAAGGCCGTTTTGACCTGGAACATTTCGCTCACGGCCATACCACCCTGGACCAGCCCGATCTCGTCTGATCTCGGAAGCCAAGCAGGGTTGGGCCTGGTTAGTACTTGGATGGGAGACCGCCTGGGAATACCAGGTGCTGTGAGCATTTTCACACTTTTTCACCCGTCAAAAAAAAAAAAAGAAGTTTTTCATTGAGATATCCCAATTTTGACCGAGCAAGTGGCGTGAAGGTACTCTTCACGAAAAGACAGTGTTTGATATAAAAAAGGCCGTTTTGACCTGGAACATTTCGCTCACGGCCATACCACCCTGGACCAGCCCGATCTCGTCTGATCTCGGAAGCCAAGCAGGGTTGGGCCTGGTTAGTACTTGGATGGGAGACCGCCTGGGAATACCAGGTGCTGTGAGCATTTTCACACTTTTTCACCCGTCAAAAAAAAAAAAAGAAGTTTTTCATTGAGATATCCCAATTTTGACCGAGCAAGTGGCGTGAAGGTACTCTTCACGAAAAGACAGTGTTTGATATAAAAAAGGCCGTTTTGACCTGGAACATTTCGCTCACGGCCATACCACCCTGGACCAGCCCGATCTCGTCTGATCTCGGAAGCCAAGCAGGGTTGGGCCTGGTTAGTACTTGGATGGGAGACCGCCTGGGAATACCAGGTGCTGTGAGCATTTTCACACTTTTTCACCCGTCAAAAAAAAAAAAAGAAGTTTTTCATTGAGATATCCCAATTTTGACCGAGCAAGTGGCGTGAAGGTACTCTTCACGAAAAGACAGTGTTTGATATAAAAAAGGCCGTTTTGACCTGGAACATTTCGCTCACGGCCATACCACCCTGGACCAGCCCGATCTCGTTTGATCTCGGAAGCCAAGCGGGGTTGGGCCTTGTTAGTACTTGGATGGGAGACCGCCTGGGAATACCAGGTGCTGTGAGCATTTTCACACTTTTTCACCTGTCAAAAAAAAAAAAAAAAAAAAAAAAGAAGTTTTTCATTGAGATATCCCAATTTTGACCGAGCAAGTGGCGTGAAGGTACTCTTCACGAAAAGACAGTGTTTGATGCAAAAAAAGCCATTTATACGAGTTTTGACCTGGAACATTTCGCTCACGGCCATACCACCCTGGAACAGCCCGATCTCGTTTGATCTCGGAAGCCAAGCGGGGTTGGGCCTTGTTAGTACTTGGATGGGAGACCGCCTGGGAATACCAGGTGCTGTGAGCATTTTCACACTTTTTCACCTGTCAAAAAAAAAAAAAAAAAAAAAAAAAGAAGTTTTTCATTGAGATATCCCAATTTTGACCGAGCAAGTGGCGTGAAGGTACTCTTCACGAAAAGACAGTGTTTGATGCAAAAAAAGCCATTTATACGAGTTTTGACCTGGAACATTTCGCTCACGGCCATACCACCCTGGAACAGCCCGATCTCGTTTGATCTCGGAAGCCAAGCGGGGTTGGGCCTTGTTAGTACTTGGATGGGAGACCGCCTGGGAATACCAGGTGCTGTGAGCATTTTCACACTTTTTCACCTGTCAAAAAAAAAAAAAAAAAGAAGTTTTTCATTGAGATATCCCAATTTTGACCGAGCAAGTGGCGTGAAGGTACTCTTCACGAAAAGACAGTGTTTGATATAAAAAAGGCCGTTTTGACCTGGAACATTTCGCTCACGGCCATACCAGCCTGGACCAGCCCGATCTCGTCTGATCTCGGAAGCCAAGCAGGGTTGGGCCTGGTTAGTACTTGGATGGGAGACCGCCTGGGAATACCAGGTGCTGTGAGCATTTTCACACTTTTTCACCTGTCAAAAAAAAAAAAAAAAAAGAAGTTTTTCATTGAGATATCCCAATTTTGACCGAGCAAGTGGCGTGAAGGTACTCTTCACGAAAAGACAGTGTTTGATATAAAAAAGGCCGTTTTGACCTGGAACATTTCGCTCACGGCCATACCACCCTGGACCAGCCCGATCTCGTCTGATCTCGGAAGCCAAGCAGGGTTGGGCCTGGTTAGTACTTGGATGGGAGACCGCCTGGGAATACCAGGTGCTGTGAGCATTTTCACACTTTTTCACCTGTCAAAAAAAAAAAAAAAAAAAGAAGTTTTTCATTGAGATATCCCAATTTTGACCGAGCAAGTGGCGTGAAGGTCCTCTTCACGAAAAGACAGTGTTTGATATAAAAAAGGCCGTTTTGACCTGGAACATTTCGCTCACGGCCATACCAGCCTGGACCAGCCCGATCTCGTCTGATCTCGGAAGCCAAGCAGGGTTGGGCCTGGTTAGTACTTGGATGGGAGACCGCCTGGGAATACCAGGTGCTGTGAGCATTTTCACACTTTTTCACCTGTCAAAAAAAAAAAAAAAAAAAAAAAGAAGTTTTTCATTGAGATATCCCAATTTTGACCGAGCAAGTGGCGTGAAGGTACTCTTCACGAAAAGACAGTGTTTGATATAAAAAAGGCCGTTTTGACCTGGAACATTTCGCTCACGGCCATACCAGCCTGGACCAGCCCGATCTCGTCTGATCTCGGAAGCCAAGCAGGGTTGGGCCTGGTTAGTACTTGGATGGGAGACCGCCTGGGAATACCAGGTGCTGTGAGCATTTTCACACTTTTTCACCTGTCAAAAAAAAAAAAAAAAAAGAAGTTTTTCATTGAGATATCCCAATTTTGACCGAGCAAGTGGCGTGAAGGTACTCTTCACGAAAAGACAGTGTTTGATATAAAAAAGGCCGTTTTGACCTGGAACATTTCGCTCACGGCCATACCAGCCTGGACCAGCCCGATCTCGTCTGATCTCGGAAGCCAAGCAGGGTTGGGCCTGGTTAGTACTTGGATGGGAGACCGCCTGGGAATACCAGGTGCTGTGAGCATTTTCACACTTTTTCACCTGTCAAAAAAAAAAAAAAAAAAGAAGTTTTTCATTGAGATATCCCAATTTTGACCGAGCAAGTGGCGTGAAGGTACTCTTCACGAAAAGACAGTGTTTGATATAAAAAAGGCCGTTTTGACCTGGAACATTTCGCTCACGGCCATACCACCCTGGACCAGCCCGATCTCGTCTGATCTCGGAAGCCAAGCAGGGTTGGGCCTGGTTAGTACTTGGATGGGAGACCGCCTGGGAATACCAGGTGCTGTGAGCATTTTCACACTTTTTCACCTGTCAAAAAAAAAAAAAAAAAAAGAAGTTTTTCATTGAGATATCCCAATTTTGACCGAGCAAGTGGCGTGAAGGTACTCTTCACGAAAAGACAGTGTTTGATATAAAAAAGGCCGTTTTGACCTGGAACATTTCGCTCACGGCCATACCAGCCTGGACCAGCCCGATCTCGTCTGATCTCGGAAGCCAAGCAGGGTTGGGCCTGGTTAGTACTTGGATGGGAGACCGCCTGGGAATACCAGGTGCTGTGAGCATTTTCACACTTTTTCACCTGTCAAAAAAAAAAAAAAAAAAGAAGTTTTTCATTGAGATATCCCAATTTTGACCGAGCAAGTGGCGTGAAGGTACTCTTCACGAAAAGACAGTGTTTGATATAAAAAAGGCCGTTTTGACCTGGAACATTTCGCTCACGGCCATACCAGCCTGGACCAGCCCGATCTCGTCTGATCTCGGAAGCCAAGCAGGGTTGGGCCTGGTTAGTACTTGGATGGGAGACCGCCTGGGAATACCAGGTGCTGTGAGCAAAACTACCCCCATTACACACAGGAACAGTAGAGCCTAAGACTCGTCCTTTCCATGGGAACAAAGGGGATAGCAACAGCCTCGGCAGCCTAAGACTGTTCCTCCATGATCAGGAACAGCAACAGCACAAATACTGGTCCTCCATGGGAACAAAGGGAATAGCAACAGCCTCGGCAGTCTAAGACTATTCCTCCATGATCAGGAACAGTAGCGGTCTAAGACTGGTACTCCATGGGAACAAAGGGAACAGCAGCGACGGTCTGGCAGTCTAAGACTATCCCTCCATGATGCAAGGAACAGCAGCACGTAAAACTGGTCCTCCCTGGTTGTATATGGCGAGAACTGGTAACTCCAGGTGAGAACTGGGCTGTGTCAGACTGTTCTTCCATGAGAAAGGAAAAGCAACAGCGCAATACTGGTCCTCCATGGGGAAAGGGAATAGCGACAGCCTCGGCAGTATAAGACTATTCCTCCATGTTCAAGGAACAATTGCAGTCTAAGTCTCGTCCTTCATGGGGAAAAAGGGAGCAGCAGCAGTCTTGAAACGGGGGCTTCCCCTCGCCGGAGGGCAGGGAAGTCTATACTTTAGAATCAGTGCAGGTGCGTGCAATTTGTGGTGTGCTGCATGGTCTGGAGCTGGAGGTTTGGGAGTTTTTTTTGAGTTTTTAATCGTTATTTTGGTCATTTTCATTTACTTTTTTCAGTTCTTTTGTTTGTTCCCCTCCCAGTAAACTTACTGGGAGGTGGATTTTTTGTTTTTTGTGAGCATGGCTCAAAGGACGGACAACACGGCATCGGACACTGGAATGGACACGACAAAGGCAAGACAAAGTTTGAAAGAATCTGTAAATAATAGAAAGAACGAAGAAAGAAGAATGAAATTTATGAAAGAACTCACTGTGGTGTTGGAGTTGACGGAGGGAGCACAAATCACGCCACTAGCTTTTTTGAAATCGACTCAGGAGGTGTGCGGCTCCATAGTAGCGTGCAGACTCATCTCGAAGGACAAATATGAAGTAACCGTCAGTACCACTAAAGCGAAGGAGCGGCTCCTGGACGGGTACTGCATTGGAGGAGTCAGGGTTCACGCCCGTGACATCTCGGTGGATGAGCTGGTCGTGTCCTTCATGGGGCTGCCGGCTTATATCGAGGACGAGGAGATCCTGGCCAAGCTCTACGCCTGGGGGGTCTCTGCGGTCTCCGAGGTGAGGAGGAGAATGTGGCCGGGGACGAACGTGGCGGACGGCACCAGGTTTGTACGGGTAAGGTTCACGGACACGGTGCAGTCCT
This sequence comes from Eucyclogobius newberryi, assembly GCF_026437365.1. Taxonomy (NCBI): domain Eukaryota; kingdom Metazoa; phylum Chordata; class Actinopteri; order Gobiiformes; family Gobiidae; genus Eucyclogobius; species Eucyclogobius newberryi. Next base: position 436,737 of record NW_027316234.1, on the reverse strand, counting down.
TACCGTATTCTGTCAGGTTTGACACCGCGGGGGGCCCCGAGTACTTCAGGGTAATACACGACAGGCAGGTGCGGGTGTGTAGGGGGTGTCTCCAGCCTGGCCATATTCTGAGGGAGTGCCCTGACTTTCTGTGCCGCAACTGCGGGAGCCAGGGGCATTACGCGCGCGAGTGCGTCGCGCAGCGGGCCCCGAAGTGCAGAGAGTGCCGCATGTTCCGCCACTTATGTCCGTGTGGTGCGGGTGACAGAGAGGAGGACAGAGGGGAGGACAGAGGGGAGGACAGGGAGGACGCCATTGGAGGAGAGAGCAGTGACGTGGCCCAGAACGTGCCCGCAACTGCTCTCTCCGAAGTAGAGGAGTTTTTGGAGGAGGAGGCTGTGGAGGAGTCAGGGGAGCCAGAGGTGTCTGGCTCCTCTTGCTCCTCTGACTCCTCAGACGAGGAGGCGTCCGTCGCACTGGAGATGGTGCTCGGCTCAGCGCTGGCGTCTGGGAAGGTGGGAGCAGGACAAACTGCTCCTCCTGACCAGAGGGAGGGGACTCGTGAGGGTCCAACTCCTAAGCCCGTGGAGGAAGAGGCTGAACCCGGGAGGAGGATGGGTGCGGGACAGGCCCCGCATCTTACCTCCAAAGGGGGGGACATCACCACAGGGCTGGGTGATGATCCCAAGCTCCAGTCGGACGGTGGTAAGAGGGGACAGGTGGAGAAGAAGGATAAGAAAGGGGCAAGACGCAGGAAGCAGGTGGCAGGAGACGGAGAGGGCGCTGCTGCTGAGAGCGGCTCTGCCTCCTCCGTTCCAACCACTTCAAAAGCGCCAGCAGAAAGCTCCATCAACCCACCATCCTCCACACGCAGCTCTGCCCCACGAGGTGAGCTCGAGACTGTTTTTAATGATGACTTCATGGATTTCTCCACCCGTGAAGTCAGAAAAAGAGTGTGGCAGTCGGATGCGACGGGCGCCAAAAAGAAGTCTAAATAAAAGATGGGTTACATCCTCCAAAGTCTCCTCTTAATGGCGTTCTCCTTGTCCTCTTGGAACGCAGGCGGCCTGCGGAGCCCAGTGCGGATGCAGAGCGCGTTACACTTTTCCAAGTGGGACGTGCTCTGCATCCAAGAAACGCACTGGGATGTCAGCCACGCGCAACAAGTGCGGAGCATGGGAGTAGGCTCTGTATTTTGGGCCCTGGGCACGGCGTGCTCGCGCGGTGTGGCCACGGTGGTGAGGCCTGGTGTCTTAGGCCAACCCACCCTGGTACACGCCGACCCAGAGGGCTCCTTCCTGGTCCTGGACTTCACGGACACAGTGAAGTTCAGACTAATTAACATCTACGCCCCGAACGATGATGGTCTGAGGAGGCAATTCTTCAAAAAAATATTTCGCTTTGCGAACGACAATACAATCATAATCGGTGACTTTAATACAACACTTTGCAAGACAGACATCGGCATTAACAACTCTTTTAAAAACAGCACTGCCAGGACAGCCCTGTTGGAAGAAGCCGCCAGCAGGAACCTGACGGAGGTGTGGCGGTTCGTCCACCCCTTCCTGAAGGATTTCTCCAGGCGGCAGGTCGTCCAGGGCGTCCTGAAGCAGTCCCGCATTGACCTCTGTTTTGCCTCCTCAGACCTGGCACAGAGAGTCAGTGGTGCTTCCTACAAGTGGTCAGGCTTGAGTGATCACTCCACTTTAGATATTTATTTTGGGTTAGTTTCATCACCGAGGAATGGAGGACTGTGGGTCCTAAACAGCTCCATCCTCGGTGATGAAACTTTTTGTAGGAAAATGGACTTTTTGTTTGATGTATTTGACATGGAGCTGGAGCTGATCGACAGCGTGGTCGATTGGTGGCCGACGGCAAAAACACGCATTAAAAAGCTCTGTGTCAATTACAGCAAACACAAGGCGTGGCTGTCGACCAGGAGGGAGACCGCTCTCCGCCAGCGCCTGCAGGTCCTGGACCAGGGCGCAGCTTCCACCACTGGCCCTGTGGATCCAGAGTACCTGGTGGTGCGCGCTGAGCTGGAGCAGCTGGAGGTAAGTAGGTGTCAGGGTGCAATTTTGAGGGCAAAAGCCAGACACACAGTCGAGGGAGAACGCTCGACAGCGTTCTTCTTCGGCTGTGAGAAGGTTACACAGGGAAAGATGCACATAGATAAGTTGATAGATAAGACAGGTAAGATTGTTTCCGAGGTAAGTGAGGTTTTAGAGACAGCGCAGGATTTCTATAGTAGGCTTTTTAGTTCAGACGGAGTGGCAGAGCAGGCTTTAGACCAGGCTGTAGGTGCTCTGGAGCGCACACTGAGCAGGGAGGATAGGGAGCTGTGCGACGCGCCTCTGTCTCTCATGGAGATAGAGGCTGCAGTCAAGAGTTTAAATACAGGGAAAAGCCCCGGAGAGGACGGACTAACCTGTGAGTTTTTCAAGCGTTTCGCTTCCAGGTTAGCTCCGATCCTACTCCTATTATATCAGGATTTTGAGAGTGAGAGTAGAGTTGGCGATGGTTTTGCGATGAGTGTCGTCACTCTGCTTTTTAAGAAGGGCGACAGGAGCAGCCTCGCCAACTACAGGCCCATTAGCCTTTTGAACGTAGACTATAAAATTTTAGCAAAGGTATTAGCAGGTAGGTTAAAGCGTGTGATTGGATCCGTCATACACCCCTCGCAGGCCTACAGCGTCCCCGGGAGGGACATCTCAGACACAGTTTTGTCTCTGAGATATCTCCTTCGGCAGATGCACGCGACCGGTGGTATTCACGTTAGTGTAGACTTTAACAAGGCGTTCGACAGAGTTGAGCATTCGTTCCTCTGGACTGTATTAGGTAAGTTAGGTTTCGGTGAACGGTTTGTTAATTGGCTACAGCTCATCTATTCCTTTGCGGTCAGTAAGGTCAAAGTCAACGGGTTTCTAACTGACTCTTTCCCCTTAAAAAGATCAGTCAGGCAGGGCTGTCCCCTCTCGTCGCTCCTCTACAGCATCGCCGCTGAGCCTTTGGCGGCCATGTTGAGGGCGGACGCGGCGGTGAGGGGACTGACCACGCCTGCGGGTAGGGAAGTCAAAATTTTTCAGTACGCAGATGACACGAATCTGATCCTCCGAGACGTGGAGAGCCTGAACGCCTCTCTCCACGTGCTCAATGTTTACGGCCTCGCTTCAGGGGCCAAAATCAATTTCGATAAAACCACGGTTAAATTTTGCGGCAGCGTCACGCCTGTTCCTCTCCCTGTCCAGCTCCGGGAGGCCGGGGACTCCTACAAGGTCCTCGGCGTCCCCCTGGGCAGAGACGAGGAGGCGTGTCGTACTGCACTTTGGTCGCCTTTGTGCGAGAAAATTACAGCGCGCTTGAATTTTTGGAGACGTCGTAATCTGACATTAAAAGGTAAAGTCTTAGTTGTAAATTCTTTGTGCATGTCCATGTTGAACCATGCACTCTCCGTGTACGGCCTGCCGGGGGTCTATGCTAACAAATTAAGGTTAGTGATAAACCACTTTTTGTGGAATCGTGAGAGGGGCTTTATTGCACATAAGGTTATGATAGGTGAGTACGATCAGGGAGGTTTAAAGTTAGCAGATTTAGAGTTAAGGAAGAAGGCCTTCAGGCTGAAAACAATTCGGAAATTTCTAGACGTTGAGGTAGATGCTCCATGGAAGGATTATATAGGTGAGTTTGTTAATAGTCTAGGTAAGTTTGGTGTTTATAATTTGTGTTTGTTGCCCCCTGTTTCGGTCCTGGAAGGCCTCCCCCCCTTCGAGAGGGAACTCTTGGAGGCGTGGAGGACTTTCAGGCCCCTGACTGTGGCGGTTCCAGACAGCGGTGAGGGTCTCGCGCACATGCCCCTCCGTCATAACCCTGACTTGCTCTCCGCTCCCCCCGGGAAGCGCGAGTGCATGATCAGTGGGGCGATGGAGGAGGCTGGGCTGGAATATGTAGGTAAGGTATTTGACGTGAAAGGTAATTTTAGTGTAGATTATATAGGGAAGTGTTTTAGGTTAGCAGGTAAAGTGTTTAGGAAAAAGTATATTAGTGGTATGGTAAGTATTTTTAACAGGAATCTGGTCAGGCATTGGGGAAGCACTTTGGGCCAAATGGGGAGCACGACAGGTAAGTTGAATTTTAATGTATTTGTTAGCACGGGGAGGTTTAGGATTTTCACAGACCTACCCACCCGCATCCTGTATCAGTTGTTGTTGCCGGGAGTGCTCGGGCGTCCCGCCTCGGAACACAAATGGTCATTAACATTCCCCGCACGCACCATCGCAACCATCTGGGCCAACATCTTTAATTGGTACACCCCACATAACGTAGGTCATTTTGACTTCAGATTTAGACACAGGATCGTCTTTACATCCGCAGCACTGCACGCATTTCTTCCCGACAGCTACGCTGCGGACTGCCCCGTGTGCCACGGACCCCCCGAGACCCTGGAGCACATGCTGTACACCTGCCCGGCCGTCCGCCCGTTCTGGTCCCGACTGCAGGACCTCCTCGCTCGGAGGCTGTCCTGGAGGCTCCCACCGCCGGCGGCCCTAGGAGGGGACGACCAGGAGCCCTGGCTCCTCCTCTTTGGTCCCGGACAGAGTCGCTCTGGAGCCAACACCCATCTCGCCCGACTAACCCTCTCCATAGCCCGGTACACATTATATCTCAACAGGAACATCCATCTCCGTGACAATAAAACAGCAGCACCCTGGCCCATCTTCAAAGGACTCTTGGCCGCACACCTCCGACACCTCCACATGGCAGCAGAGCACCGGTTCATCACCCACCTCGTCCCCCACAACACCCTGATCCACCTCACACCCTCTGGAAACCTGGACATCCTCTTCTGACCCCGGCATCACCCCCCCCAACCACGGCATCACCCCCCATCACTGAAGAATGTTTGGAGAATGATTGTGTGTTTGATTTTCTGTAATTTTTTTGTCTCGTCTCCCCCTGCCCTTGTGTATCCTATTCCCTTGCCCTTGTGTGTCATGTATGTCTGTACATTCATGTAAATATATGTAAATACTTGTTTTAAGATGTTTTTGATAATAAAAGATAAAAAAAAAAAAAAAAAAAAAAAAAACCAGCCCGATCTCGTCTGATCTCGGAAGCCAAGCAGGGTTGGGCCTGGTTAGTACTTGGATGGGAGACCGCCTGGGAATACCAGGTGCTGTGAGCATTTTCACACTTTTTCACCTGTCAAAAAAAAAAAAAAAAAGAAGTTTTTCATTGAGATATCCCAATTTTGACCGAGCAAGTGGCGTGAAGGTACTCTTCACGAAAAGACAGTGTTTGATATAAAAAAGGCCGTTTTGACCTGGAACATTTCGCTCACGGCCATACCAGCCTGGACCAGCCCGATCTCGTCTGATCTCGGAAGCCAAGCAGGGTTGGGCCTGGTTAGTACTTGGATGGGAGACCGCCTGGGAATACCAGGTGCTGTGAGCATTTTCACACTTTTTCACCTGTCAAAAAAAAAAAAAAAAAAGAAGTTTTTCATTGAGATATCCCAATTTTGACCGAGCAAGTGGCGTGAAGGTACTCTTCACGAAAAGACAGTGTTTGATATAAAAAAGGCCGTTTTGACCTGGAACATTTCGCTCACGGCCATACCACCCTGGACCAGCCCGATCTCGTCTGATCTCGGAAGCCAAGCAGGGTTGGGCCTGGTTAGTACTTGGATGGGAGACCGCCTGGGAATACCAGGTGCTGTGAGCATTTTCACACTTTTTCACCTGTCAAAAAAAAAAAAAAAAAAGAAGTTTTTCATTGAGATATCCCAATTTTGACCGAGCAAGTGGCGTGAAGGTCCTCTTCACGAAAAGACAGTGTTTGATATAAAAAAGGCCGTTTTGACCTGGAACATTTCGCTCACGGCCATACCAGCCTGGACCAGCCCGATCTCGTCTGATCTCGGAAGCCAAGCAGGGTTGGGCCTGGTTAGTACTTGGATGGGAGACCGCCTGGGAATACCAGGTGCTGTGAGCATTTTCACACTTTTTCACCTGTCAAAAAAAAAAAAAAAAAAGAAGTTTTTCATTGAGATATCCCAATTTTGACCGAGCAAGTGGCGTGAAGGTACTCTTCACGAAAAGACAGTGTTTGATATAAAAAAGGCCGTTTTGACCTGGAACATTTCGCTCACGGCCATACCAGCCTGGACCAGCCCGATCTCGTCTGATCTCGGAAGCCAAGCAGGGTTGGGCCTGGTTAGTACTTGGATGGGAGACCGCCTGGGAATACCAGGTGCTGTGAGCATTTTCACACTTTTTCACCTGTCAAAAAAAAAAAAAAAAAAGAAGTTTTTCATTGAGATATCCCAATTTTGACCGAGCAAGTGGCGTGAAGGTACTCTTCACGAAAAGACAGTGTTTGATATAAAAAAGGCCGTTTTGACCTGGAACATTTCGCTCACGGCCATACCACCCTGGACCAGCCCGATCTCGTCTGATCTCGGAAGCCAAGCAGGGTTGGGCCTGGTTAGTACTTGGATGGGAGACCGCCTGGGAATACCAGGTGCTGTGAGCATTTTCACACTTTTTCACCTGTCAAAAAAAAAAAAAAAAAAGAAGTTTTTCATTGAGATATCCCAATTTTGACCGAGCAAGTGGCGTGAAGGTACTCTTCACGAAAAGACAGTGTTTGATATAAAAAAGGCCGTTTTGACCTGGAACATTTCGCTCACGGCCATACCACCCTGGACCAGCCCGATCTCGTCTGATCTCGGAAGCCAAGCAGGGTTGGGCCTGGTTAGT
>NW_027316234.1:420000-425000 GCF_026437365.1 Eucyclogobius newberryi | reverse complement strand
TTCCATGGGAACAAAGGGGATAGCAACAGCCTCGGCAGCCTAAGACTGTTCCTCCATGATCAGGAACAGCAACAGCACAAATACTGGTCCTCCATGGGAACAAAGGGAATAGCAACAGCCTCGGCAGTCTAAGACTATTCCTCCATGATCAGGAACAGTAGCGGTCTAAGACTGGTACTCCATGGGAACAAAGGGAACAGCAGCGACGGTCTGGCAGTCTAAGACTATCCCTCCATGATGCAAGGAACAGCAGCACGTAAAACTGGTCCTCCCTGGTTGTATATGGCGAAAACTGGTAACTCCAGGTGAGAACTGGGCTGTGTCAGACTGTTCTTCCATGAGAAAGGAAAAGCAACAGCGCAATACTGGTCCTCCATGGGGAAAGGGAATAGCGACAGCCTCGGCAGTATAAGACTATTCCTCCATGTTCAAGGAACAATTGCAGTCTAAGTCTCGTCCTGCATGGGAAAAAAGGGAGCAGCAGCAGTCTTGAAACGGGGGCTTCCCCTCGCCGGAGGGCAGGGAAGTCTATACTTTAGACCAGCCCCTTTGCAATCAGTGCAGGTGCGTGCAATTTGTGGTGTGCTGCATGGTCTGGAGCTGGAGGTTTGGGAGTTTTTTTTGAGTTTTTAATCGTTATTTTGGTCATTTTCATTTACTTTTTTCAGTTCTTTTGTTTGTTCCCCTCCCAGTAAACTTACTGGGAGGTGGATTTTTTGTTTTTTGTGAGCATGGCTCAAAGGACGGACAACACGGCATCGGACACTGGAATGGACACGACAAAGGCAAGACAAAGTTTGAAAGAATCTGTAAATAATAGAAAGAACGAAGAAAGAAGAATGAAATTTATGAAAGAACTCACTGTGGTGTTGGAGTTGACGGAGGGAGCACAAATCACGCCACTAGCTTTTTTGAAATCGACTCAGGAGGTGTGCGGCTCCATAGTAGCGTGCAGACTCATCTCGAAGGACAAATATGAAGTAACCGTCAGTACCACTAAAGCGAAGGAGCGGCTCCTGGACGGGTACTGCATTGGAGGAGTCAGGGTTCACGCCCGTGACATCTCGGTGGATGAGCTGGTCGTGTCCTTCATGGGGCTGCCGGCTTATATCGAGGACGAGGAGATCCTGGCCAAGCTCTACGCCTGGGGGGTCTCTGCGGTCTCCGAGGTGAGGAGGAGAATGTGGCCGGGGACGAACGTGGCGGACGGCACCAGGTTTGTACGGGTAAGGTTCACGGACACGGTGCAGTCCTTACCGTATTCTGTCAGGTTTGACACCGCGGGGGGCCCCGAGTACTTCAGGGTAATACACGACAGGCAGGTGCGGGTGTGTAGGGGGTGTCTCCAGCCTGGCCATATTCTGAGGGAGTGCCCTGACTTTCTGTGCCGCAACTGCGGGAGCCAGGGGCATTACGCGCGCGAGTGCGTCGCGCAGCGGGCCCCGAAGTGCAGAGAGTGCCGCATGTTCCGCCACTTATGTCCGTGTGGTGCGGGTGACAGAGAGGAGGACAGAGGGGAGGACAGAGGGGAGGACAGGGAGGACGCCATTGGAGGAGAGAGCAGTGACGTGGCCCAGAACGTGCCCGCAACTGCTCTCTCCGAAGTAGAGGAGTTTTTGGAGGAGGAGGCTGTGGAGGAGTCAGGGGAGCCAGAGGTGTCTGGCTCCTCTTGCTCCTCTGACTCCTCAGACGAGGAGGCGTCCGTCGCACTGGAGATGGTGCTCGGCTCAGCGCTGGCGTCTGGGAAGGTGGGAGCAGGACAAACTGCTCCTCCTGACCAGAGGGAGGGGACTCGTGAGGGTCCAACTCCTAAGCCCGTGGAGGAAGAGGCTGAACCCGGGAGGAGGATGGGTGCGGGACAGGCCCCGCATCTTACCTCCAAAGGGGGGGACATCACCACAGGGCTGGGTGATGATCCCAAGCTCCAGTCGGACGGTGGTAAGAGGGGACAGGTGGAGAAGAAGGATAAGAAAGGGGCAAGACGCAGGAAGCAGGTGGCAGGAGACGGAGAGGGCGCTGCTGCTGAGAGCGGCTCTGCCTCCTCCGTTCCAACCACTTCAAAAGCGCCAGCAGAAAGCTCCATCAACCCACCATCCTCCACACGCAGCTCTGCCCCACGAGGTGAGCTCGAGACTGTTTTTAATGATGACTTCATGGATTTCTCCACCCGTGAAGTCAGAAAAAGAGTGTGGCAGTCGGATGCGACGGGCGCCAAAAAGAAGTCTAAATAAAAGATGGGTTACATCCTCCAAGGTCTCCTCTTAATGGCGTTCTCCTTGTCCTCTTGGAACGCAGGCGGCCTGCGGAGCCCAGTGCGGATGCAGAGCGCGTTACACTTTTCCAAGTGGGACGTGCTCTGCATCCAAGAAACGCACTGGGATGTCAGCCACGCGCAACAAGTGCGGAGCATGGGAGTAGGCTCTGTATTTTGGGCCCTGGGCACGGCGTGCTCGCGCGGTGTGGCCACGGTGGTGAGGCCTGGTGTCTTAGGCCAACCCACCCTGGTACACGCCGACCCAGAGGGCTCCTTCCTGGTCCTGGACTTCACGGACACAGTGAAGTTCAGACTAATTAACATCTACGCCCCGAACGATGATGGTCTGAGGAGGCAATTCTTCAAAAAAATATTTCGCTTTGCGAACGACAATACAATCATAATCGGTGACTTTAATACAACACTTTGCAAGACAGACATCGGCATTAACAACTCTTTTAAAAACAGCACTGCCAGGACAGCCCTGTTGGAAGAAGCCGCCAGCAGGAACCTGACGGAGGTGTGGCGGTTCCTCCACCCCTTCCTGAAGGATTTCTCCAGGCGGCAGGTCGTCCAGGGCGTCCTGAAGCAGTCCCGCATTGACCTCTGTTTTGCCTCCTCAGACCTGGCACAGAGAGTCAGTGGTGCTTCCTACAAGTGGTCAGGCTTGAGTGATCACTCCACTTTAGATATTTATTTTGGGTTAGTTTCATCACCGAGGAATGGAGGACTGTGGGTCCTAAACAGCTCCATCCTCGGTGATGAAACTTTTTGTAGGAAAATGGACTTTTTGTTTGATGTATTTGACATGGAGCTGGAGCTGATCGACAGCGTGGTCGATTGGTGGCCGACGGCAAAAACACGCATTAAAAAGCTCTGTGTCAATTACAGCAAACACAAGGCGTGGCTGTCGACCAGGAGGGAGACCGCTCTCCGCCAGCGCCTGCAGGTCCTGGACCAGGGCGCAGCTTCCACCACTGGCCCTGTGGATCCAGAGTACCTGGTGGTGCGCGCTGAGCTGGAGCAGCTGGAGGTAAGTAGGTGTCAGGGTGCAATTTTGAGGGCAAAAGCCAGACACACAGTCGAAGGAGAACGCTCGACAGCGTTCTTCTTCGGCTGTGAGAAGGTTACACAGGGAAAGATGCACATAGATAAGTTGATAGATAAGACAGGTAAGATTGTTTCCGAGGTAAGTGAGGTTTTAGAGACAGCGCAGGATTTCTATAGTAGGCTTTTTAGTTCAGACGGAGTGGCAGAGCAGGCTTTAGACCAGGCTGTAGGTGCTCTGGAGCGCACACTGAGCAGGGAGGATAGGGAGCTGTGCGACGCGCCTCTGTCTCTCATGGAGATAGAGGCTGCAGTCAAGAGTTTAAATACAGGGAAAAGCCCCGGAGAGGACGGACTAACCTGTGAGTTTTTCAAGCGTTTCGCTTCCAGGTTAGCTCCGATCCTACTCCTATTATATCAGGATTTTGAGAGTGAGAGTAGAGTTGGCGATGGTTTTGCGATGAGTGTCGTCACTCTGCTTTTTAAGAAGGGCGACAGGAGCAGCCTCGCCAACTACAGGCCCATTAGCCTTTTGAACGTAGACTATAAAATTTTAGCAAAGGTATTAGCAGGTAGGTTAAAGCGTGTGATTGGATCCGTCATACACCCCTCGCAGGCCTACAGCGTCCCCGGGAGGGACATCTCAGACACAGTTTTGTCTCTGAGATATCTCCTTCGGCAGATGCACGCGACCGGTGGTATTCACGTTAGTGTAGACTTTAACAAGGCGTTCGACAGAGTTGAGCATTCGTTCCTCTGGACTGTATTAGGTAAGTTAGGTTTCGGCGAACGGTTTGTTAATTGGCTACAGCTCATCTATTCCTTTGCGGTCAGTAAGGTCAAAGTCAACGGGTTTCTAACTGACTCTTTCCCCTTAAAAAGATCAGTCAGGCAGGGCTGTCCCCTCTCGTCGCTCCTCTACAGCATCGCCGCTGAGCCTTTGGCGGCCATGTTGAGGGCGGACGCGGCGGTGAGGGGACTGACCACGCCTGCGGGTAGGGAAGTCAAAATTTTTCAGTACGCAGATGACACGAATCTGATCCTCCGAGACGTGGAGAGCCTGAACGCCTCTCTCCACGTGCTCAATGTTTACGGCCTCGCTTCAGGGGCCAAAATCAATTTCGATAAAACCACGGTTAAATTTTGCGGCAGCGTCACGCCTGTTCCTCTCCCTGTCCAGCTCCGGGAGGCCGGGGACTCCTACAAGGTCCTCGGCGTCCCCCTGGGCAGAGACGAGGAGGCGTGTCGTACTGCACTTTGGTCGCCTTTGTGCGAGAAAATTACAGCGCGCTTGAATTTTTGGAGACGTCGTAATCTGACATTAAAAGGTAAAGTCTTAGTTGTAAATTCTTTGTGCATGTCCATGTTGAACCATGCACTCTCCGTGTACGGCCTGCCGGGGGTCTATGCTAACAAATTAAGGTTAGTGATAAACCACTTTTTGTGGAATCGTGAGAGGGGCTTTATTGCACATAAGGTTATGATAGGTGAGTACGATCAGGGAGGTTTAAAGTTAGCAGATTTAGAGTTAAGGAAGAAGGCCTTCAGGCTGAAAACAATTCGGAAATTTCTAGACGTTGAGGTAGATGCTCCATGGAAGGATTATATAGGTGAGTTTGTTAATAGTCTAGGTAAGTTTGGTGTTTATAATTTGTGTTTGTTGCCCCCTGTTTCGGTCCTGGAGGGCCTCCCCCCCTTC